>NW_026961634.1:0-20000 GCF_963924245.1 Chroicocephalus ridibundus
GGACCAGTCTCCAGACATATGGCCATTTTTGGGCCTGGCTTGGCGCCAAGTGGGAAATGGTGGTTTTGAGGCTGAAGAGAGCAGCAAAGCCTGCAGCCCCCAGGTGTGTGGGGCTACGCAAGCGGTTCCCAAAGAGCTTTAGAACAAGGCATAGTTTTCCCTGCTGGCTCTTTGGGCGTGGGACCAGCCTCCAGACATATGGCCATTTTTGTGCCTGGCGTGACGCCATGTGAAAAAGGGTGCTTTTGAGGTTGAAGGCAGCAGGAAAGCCTGCAGCCCCCAGGTGTGTGGGGCTACGCAAGCGGTTCCCAAAGAGCTTTAGAACAAGGCATAGTTTTCCCTGCTGGCTCTTTGGGCGTGGGACCAGTCACAAGACATATGGCCATTTTTGGGCCTGGCGCGGGGCCAAGTGGGAAAGGGTGGTTTTGAGGCTGAAGGCAGCAGGAAAGCCTGCAGCCCCCAGGTGTGTGGGGCTACACAAGCGGTTCCAAAGAGCTTTAGAACAAGGCATATTTTTCCCTGCTGGCTCTTTGGGCGTGGGACCATTCTCCAGACATATGGCCATTTTTGGGCCTGGCGCAGCGCCAAGTGGGAAAGGGTGGTTTTGAGTCTGAAAGCGCGAGAAAAGCCTGCAGCCCCCAGTTTGTGTGGGGCTACGCAAGCGGTTCCCAATGAGCTTTAGAAGAAGGCATAGTTTTCCCTGCTGGCTCTTTGGGAAAGGGACCAGTCTCCAGAAATATGGCCATTTTTGTGCCTGGCACGATGCGAAGCGGGAAAGGGTGGTTTTGAGTCTGAAGGCAGCAGGAAATCCTGCAGCCCCCAGGTGTGTGGGGCTACGCAAGCCGTTCCCAAAGAGCTTTAGAACAAGGCATAGTTTTCCCTGCTGGCTCTTTGGGCGTGGGACCAGTCTCCTGACATATGGCCATTTTTGGGCCTGGCGCGAAGCCAAGTGGGAAAGGGTGGTTTTGAGGCTGAAGGCAGCAGGAAAGCCTGCAGCCCCCAGGTGTGTGGGGCTACGCAAGCGGTTCCCAAAGAGCTTTAGAACAGGGCATAGTTTTCCCTGCTGGCTCTTTAGGCGTGGGACCAGTCTCCAGACATATGGCCATTTTTGGGCCTGGCTTGGCGCCAAGTGGGAAATGGTGGTTTTGAGGCTGAAGAGAGCAGCAAAGCCTGCAGCCCCCAGGTGTGTGGGGCTACGCAAGCGGTTCCCAAAGAGCTTTAGAACAAGGCATAGTTTTCCCTGCTGGCTCTTTGGGCGTGGGACCAGCCTCCAGACATATGGCCATTTTTGTGCCTGGCGTGACGCCATGTGAAAAAGGGTGCTTTTGAGGTTGAAGGCAGCAGGAAAGCCTGCAGCCCCCAGGTGTGTGGGGCTACGCAAGCGGTTCCAAAGAGCTTTAGAACAAGGCATAGTTTTCCCTGCTGGCTCTTTGGGCGTGGGACCAGTCACAAGACATATGGCCATTTTTGGGCCTGGCGCGGGGCCAAGTGGGAAAGGGTGGTTTTGAGGCTGAAGGCAGCAGGAAAGCCTGCAGCCCCCAGGTGTGTGGGGCTACGCAAGCGGTTCCAAAGAGCTTTAGAACAAGGCATATTTTTCCCTGCTGGCTCTTTGGGCGTGGGACCATTCTCCAGACATATGGCCATTTTTGGGCCTGGCGCAGCGCCAAGTGGGAAAGGGTGGTTTTGAGTCTGAAAGCGCGAGAAAAGCCTGCAGCCCCCAGTTTGTGTGGGGCTACGCAAGCGGTTCCCAATGAGCTTTAGAAGAAGGCATAGTTTTCCCTGCTGGCTCTTTGGGAAAGGGACCAGTCTCCAGAAATATGGCCATTTTTGTGCCTGGCACGATGCGAAGCGGGAAAGGGTGGTTTTGAGTCTGAAGGCAGCAGGAAATCCTGCAGCCCCCAGGTGTGTGGGGCTACGCAAGCCGTTCCCAAAGAGCTTTAGAACAAGGCATAGTTTTCCCTGCTGGCTCTTTGGGCGTGGGACCAGTCTCCTGACATATGGCCATTTTTGGGCCTGGCGCGAAGCCAAGTGGGAAAGGGTGGTTTTGAGGCTGAAGGCAGCAGGAAAGCCTGCAGCCCCCAGGTGTGTGGGGCTACGCAAGCGGTTCCCAAAGAGCTTTAGAACAGGGCATAGTTTTCCCTGCTGGCTCTTTAGGCGTGGGACCAGTCTCCAGACATATGGCCATTTTTGGGCCTGGCTTGGCGCCAAGTGGGAAATGGTGGTTTTGAGGCTGAAGAGAGCAGCAAAGCCTGCAGCCCCCAGGTGTGTGGGGCTACGCAAGCGGTTCCCAAAGAGCTTTAGAACAAGGCATAGTTTTCCCTGCTGGCTCTTTGGGCGTGGGACCAGCCTCCAGACATATGGCCATTTTTGTGCCTGGCGTGACGCCATGTGAAAAAGGGTGCTTTTGAGGTTGAAGGCAGCAGGAAAGCCTGCAGCCCCCAGGTGTGTGGGGCTACGCAAGCGGTTCCCAAAGAGCTTTAGAACAAGGCATAGTTTTCCCTGCTGGCTCTTTGGGCGTGGGACCAGTCACAAGACATATGGCCATTTTTGGGCCTGGCGCGGGGCCAAGTGGGAAAGGGTGGTTTTGAGGCTGAAGGCAGCAGGAAAGCCTGCAGCCCCCAGGTGTGTGGGGCTACGCAAGCGGTTCCAAAGAGCTTTAGAACAAGGCATATTTTTCCCTGCTGGCTCTTTGGGCGTGGGACCATTCTCCAGACATATGGCCATTTTTGGGCCTGGCGCAGCGCCAAGTGGGAAAGGGTGGTTTTGAGTCTGAAAGCGCGAGAAAAGCCTGCAGCCCCCAGTTTGTGTGGGGCTACGCAAGCGGTTCCCAATGAGCTTTAGAAGAAGGCATAGTTTTCCCTGCTGGCTCTTTGGGAAAGGGACCAGTCTCCAGAAATATGGCCATTTTTGTGCCTGGCACGATGCGAAGCGGGAAAGGGTGGTTTTGAGTCTGAAGGCAGCAGGAAATCCTGCAGCCCCCAGGTGTGTGGGGCTACGCAAGCCGTTCCCAAAGAGCTTTAGAACAAGGCATAGTTTTCCCTGCTGGCTCTTTGGGCGTGGGACCAGTCTCCTGACATATGGCCATTTTTGGGCCTGGCGCGAAGCCAAGTGGGAAAGGGTGGTTTTGAGGCTGAAGGCAGCAGGAAAGCCTGCAGCCCCCAGGTGTGTGGGGCTACGCAAGCGGTTCCCAAAGAGCTTTAGAACAAGGCATAGTTTTCCCTGCTGGCTCTTTGGGCGTGGGACCAGTCTCCAGACATATGGCCATTTTTGGGCCTGGCGCGGCGCCAATTGCGAAAGGTTTCTTTTGAGGCTGAAGGCAGCAGGAAAGCCTTCAGCCCCCAGATGTGTGGAGCTACGCAAGCGGTTCCCAAAGAGCTTTAGAACAAGGCATAGTTTTCCCTGCTGGCTCTTTGGGCATGGGAGCAACCTCCAGACATATGGCCATTTTTGTGCATGGCGTGACGCCATGTGAAAAAGGGTGCTTTTGAGGTTGAAGGCAGCAGGAAAGCCTGCAGCCCCCAGGTGTGTGGGGCTACGCAAGCGGTTCCCAAAGAGCTTTAGAACAAGGCATATTTTTCCCTGCTGGCTCTTTGGGCGTGGGACCAGTCACAAGACATATGGCCATTTTTGGGCCTGGCGCGATGCCAAGTGGGAAAGGGTGGTTTTGAGTCTGAAGGCAGCAGGAAAGCCTGCAGCCCCCAGGTGTGTGGGGCTACGCAAGCGGTTCCAAAGAGCTTTAGAACAAGGCATATTTTTCCCTGCTGGCTCTTTGGGCGTGGGACCATTCTCCAGACATATGGCCATTTTTGGGCCTGGCGCAGCGCCAAGTGGGAAAGGGTGGTTTTGAGTCTGAAAGCGCGAGAAAAGCCTGCAGCCCCCAGTTTGTGTGGGGCTACGCAAGCGGTTCCCAATGAGCTTTAGAAGAAGGCATAGTTTTCCCTGCTGGCTCTTTGGGAAAGGGACCAGTCTCCAGAAATATGGCCATTTTTGTGCCTGGCACGATGCGAAGCGGGAAAGGGTGGTTTTGAGTCTGAAGGCAGCAGGAAATCCTGCAGCCCCCAGGTGTGTGGGGCTACGCAAGCCGTTCCCAAAGAGCTTTAGAACAAGGCATAGTTTTCCCTGCTGGCTCTTTGGGCGTGGGACCAGTCTCCTGACATATGGCCATTTTTGGGCCTGGCGCGAAGCCAAGTGGGAAAGGGTGGTTTTGAGGCTGAAGGCAGCAGGAAAGCCTGCAGCCCCCAGGTGTGTGGGGCTACGCAAGCGGTTCCCAAAGAGCTTTAGAACAGGGCATAGTTTTCCCTGCTGGCTCTTTAGGCGTGGGACCAGTCTCCAGACATATGGCCATTTTTGGGCCTGGCTTGGCGCCAAGTGGGAAATGGTGGTTTTGAGGCTGAAGAGAGCAGCAAAGCCTGCAGCCCCCAGGTGTGTGGGGCTACGCAAGCGGTTCCCAAAGAGCTTTAGAACAAGGCATAGTTTTCCCTGCTGGCTCTTTGGGCGTGGGACCAGCCTCCAGACATATGGCCATTTTTGTGCCTGGCGTGACGCCATGTGAAAAAGGGTGCTTTTGAGGTTGAAGGCAGCAGGAAAGCCTGCAGCCCCCAGGTGTGTGGGGCTACGCAAGCGGTTCCCAAAGAGCTTTAGAACAAGGCATAGTTTTCCCTGCTGGCTCTTTGGGCGTGGGACCAGTCACAAGACATATGGCCATTTTTGGGCCTGGCGCGGGGCCAAGTGGGAAAGGGTGGTTTTGAGGCTGAAGGCAGCAGGAAAGCCTGCAGCCCCCAGGTGTGTGGGGCTACGCAAGCGGTTCCAAAGAGCTTTAGAACAAGGCATATTTTTCCCTGCTGGCTCTTTGGGCGTGGGACCATTCTCCAGACATATGGCCATTTTTGGGCCTGGCGCAGCGCCAAGTGGGAAAGGGTGGTTTTGAGTCTGAAAGCGCGAGAAAAGCCTGCAGCCCCCAGTTTGTGTGGGGCTACGCAAGCGGTTCCCAATGAGCTTTAGAAGAAGGCATAGTTTTCCCTGCTGGCTCTTTGGGAAAGGGACCAGTCTCCAGAAATATGGCCATTTTTGTGCCTGGCACGATGCGAAGCGGGAAAGGGTGGTTTTGAGTCTGAAGGCAGCAGGAAATCCTGCAGCCCCCAGGTGTGTGGGGCTACGCAAGCCGTTCCCAAAGAGCTTTAGAACAAGGCATAGTTTTCCCTGCTGGCTCTTTGGGCGTGGGACCAGTCTCCTGACATATGGCCATTTTTGGGCCTGGCGCGAAGCCAAGTGGGAAAGGGTGGTTTTGAGGCTGAAGGCAGCAGGAAAGCCTGCAGCCCCCAGGTGTGTGGGGCTACGCAAGCGGTTCCCAAAGAGCTTTAGAACAAGGCATAGTTTTCCCTGCTGGCTCTTTGGGCGTGGGACCAGTCTCCAGACATATGGCCATTTTTGGGCCTGGCGCGGCGCCAATTGCGAAAGGTTTCTTTTGAGGCTGAAGGCAGCAGGAAAGCCTTCAGCCCCCAGATGTGTGGAGCTACGCAAGCGGTTCCCAAAGAGCTTTAGAACAAGGCATAGTTTTCCCTGCTGGCTCTTTGGGCATGGGAGCAACCTCCAGACATATGGCCATTTTTGTGCATGGCGTGACGCCATGTGAAAAAGGGTGCTTTTGAGGTTGAAGGCAGCAGGAAAGCCTGCAGCCCCCAGGTGTGTGGGGCTACGCAAGCGGTTCCCAAAGAGCTTTAGAACAAGGCATATTTTTCCCTGCTGGCTCTTTGGGCGTGGGACCAGTCACAAGACATATGGCCATTTTTGGGCCTGGCGCGATGCCAAGTGGGAAAGGGTGGTTTTGAGTCTGAAGGCAGCAGGAAAGCCTGCAGCCCCCAGGTGTGTGGGGCTACGCAAGCGGTTCCAAAGAGCTTTAGAACAAGGCATATTTTTCCCTGCTGGCTCTTTGGGCGTGGGACCATTCTCCAGACATATGGCCATTTTTGGGCCTGGCGCGGGGCCAAGTGGGAAAGGGTGGTTTTGAGGCTGAAGGCAGCAGGAAAGCCTGCAGCCCCCAGGTGTGTGGGGCTACGCAAGCGGTTCCAAAGAGCTTTAGAACAAGGCATATTTTTCCCTGCTGGCTCTTTGGGCGTGGGACCATTCTCCAGACATATGGCCATTTTTGGGCCTGGCGCAGCGCCAAGTGGGAAAGGGTGGTTTTGAGTCTGAAAGCGCGAGAAAAGCCTGCAGCCCCCAGTTTGTGTGGGGCTACGCAAGCGGTTCCCAATGAGCTTTAGAAGAAGGCATAGTTTTCCCTGCTGGCTCTTTGGGAAAGGGACCAGTCTCCAGAAATATGGCCATTTTTGTGCCTGGCACGATGCGAAGCGGGAAAGGGTGGTTTTGAGTCTGAAGGCAGCAGGAAATCCTGCAGCCCCCAGGTGTGTGGGGCTACGCAAGCCGTTCCCAAAGAGCTTTAGAACAAGGCATAGTTTTCCCTGCTGGCTCTTTGGGCGTGGGACCAGTCTCCTGACATATGGCCATTTTTGGGCCTGGCGCGAAGCCAAGTGGGAAAGGGTGGTTTTGAGGCTGAAGGCAGCAGGAAAGCCTGCAGCCCCCAGGTGTGTGGGGCTACGCAAGCGGTTCCCAAAGAGCTTTAGAACAAGGCATAGTTTTCCCTGCTGGCTCTTTGGGCGTGGGACCAGTCTCCAGACATATGGCCATTTTTGGGCCTGGCGCGGCGCCAATTGCGAAAGGTTTCTTTTGAGGCTGAAGGCAGCAGGAAAGCCTTCAGCCCCCAGATGTGTGGAGCTACGCAAGCGGTTCCCAAAGAGCTTTAGAACAAGGCATAGTTTTCCCTGCTGGCTCTTTGGGCATGGGAGCAACCTCCAGACATATGGCCATTTTTGTGCATGGCGTGACGCCATGTGAAAAAGGGTGCTTTTGAGGTTGAAGGCAGCAGGAAAGCCTGCAGCCCCCAGGTGTGTGGGGCTACGCAAGCGGTTCCCAAAGAGCTTTAGAACAAGGCATATTTTTCCCTGCTGGCTCTTTGGGCGTGGGACCAGTCACAAGACATATGGCCATTTTTGGGCCTGGCGCGATGCCAAGTGGGAAAGGGTGGTTTTGAGTCTGAAGGCAGCAGGAAAGCCTGCAGCCCCCAGGTGTGTGGGGCTACGCAAGCGGTTCCAAAGAGCTTTAGAACAAGGCATATTTTTCCCTGCTGGCTCTTTGGGCGTGGGACCATTCTCCAGACATATGGCCATTTTTGGGCCTGGCGCAGCGCCAAGTGGGAAAGGGTGGTTTTGAGTCTGAAAGCGCGAGAAAAGCCTGCAGCCCCCAGTTTGTGTGGGGCTACGCAAGCGGTTCCCAATGAGCTTTAGAAGAAGGCATAGTTTTCCCTGCTGGCTCTTTGGGAAAGGGACCAGTCTCCAGAAATATGGCCATTTTTGTGCCTGGCACGATGCGAAGCGGGAAAGGGTGGTTTTGAGTCTGAAGGCAGCAGGAAATCCTGCAGCCCCCAGGTGTGTGGGGCTACGCAAGCCGTTCCCAAAGAGCTTTAGAACAAGGCATAGTTTTCCCTGCTGGCTCTTTGGGCGTGGGACCAGTCTCCTGACATATGGCCATTTTTGGGCCTGGCGCGAAGCCAAGTGGGAAAGGGTGGTTTTGAGGCTGAAGGCAGCAGGAAAGCCTGCAGCCCCCAGGTGTGTGGGGCTACGCAAGCGGTTCCCAAAGAGCTTTAGAACAGGGCATAGTTTTCCCTGCTGGCTCTTTAGGCGTGGGACCAGTCTCCAGACATATGGCCATTTTTGGGCCTGGCTTGGCGCCAAGTGGGAAATGGTGGTTTTGAGGCTGAAGAGAGCAGCAAAGCCTGCAGCCCCCAGGTGTGTGGGGCTACGCAAGCGGTTCCCAAAGAGCTTTAGAACAAGGCATAGTTTTCCCTGCTGGCTCTTTGGGCGTGGGACCAGCCTCCAGACATATGGCCATTTTTGTGCCTGGCGTGACGCCATGTGAAAAAGGGTGCTTTTGAGGTTGAAGGCAGCAGGAAAGCCTGCAGCCCCCAGGTGTGTGGGGCTACGCAAGCGGTTCCCAAAGAGCTTTAGAACAAGGCATAGTTTTCCCTGCTGGCTCTTTGGGCGTGGGACCAGTCACAAGACATATGGCCATTTTTGGGCCTGGCGCGGGGCCAAGTGGGAAAGGGTGGTTTTGAGGCTGAAGGCAGCAGGAAAGCCTGCAGCCCCCAGGTGTGTGGGGCTACGCAAGCGGTTCCAAAGAGCTTTAGAACAAGGCATATTTTTCCCTGCTGGCTCTTTGGGCGTGGGACCATTCTCCAGACATATGGCCATTTTTGGGCCTGGCGCAGCGCCAAGTGGGAAAGGGTGGTTTTGAGTCTGAAAGCGCGAGAAAAGCCTGCAGCCCCCAGTTTGTGTGGGGCTACGCAAGCGGTTCCCAATGAGCTTTAGAAGAAGGCATAGTTTTCCCTGCTGGCTCTTTGGGAAAGGGACCAGTCTCCAGAAATATGGCCATTTTTGTGCCTGGCACGATGCGAAGCGGGAAAGGGTGGTTTTGAGTCTGAAGGCAGCAGGAAATCCTGCAGCCCCCAGGTGTGTGGGGCTACGCAAGCCGTTCCCAAAGAGCTTTAGAACAAGGCATAGTTTTCCCTGCTGGCTCTTTGGGCGTGGGACCAGTCTCCTGACATATGGCCATTTTTGGGCCTGGCGCGAAGCCAAGTGGGAAAGGGTGGTTTTGAGGCTGAAGGCAGCAGGAAAGCCTGCAGCCCCCAGGTGTGTGGGGCTACGCAAGCGGTTCCCAAAGAGCTTTAGAACAGGGCATAGTTTTCCCTGCTGGCTCTTTAGGCGTGGGACCAGTCTCCAGACATATGGCCATTTTTGGGCCTGGCTTGGCGCCAAGTGGGAAATGGTGGTTTTGAGGCTGAAGAGAGCAGCAAAGCCTGCAGCCCCCAGGTGTGTGGGGCTACGCAAGCGGTTCCCAAAGAGCTTTAGAACAAGGCATAGTTTTCCCTGCTGGCTCTTTGGGCGTGGGACCAGCCTCCAGACATATGGCCATTTTTGTGCCTGGCGTGACGCCATGTGAAAAAGGGTGCTTTTGAGGTTGAAGGCAGCAGGAAAGCCTGCAGCCCCCAGGTGTGTGGGGCTACGCAAGCGGTTCCCAAAGAGCTTTAGAACAAGGCATAGTTTTCCCTGCTGGCTCTTTGGGCGTGGGACCAGTCACAAGACATATGGCCATTTTTGGGCCTGGCGCGGGGCCAAGTGGGAAAGGGTGGTTTTGAGGCTGAAGGCAGCAGGAAAGCCTGCAGCCCCCAGGTGTGTGGGGCTACGCAAGCGGTTCCAAAGAGCTTTAGAACAAGGCATATTTTTCCCTGCTGGCTCTTTGGGCGTGGGACCATTCTCCAGACATATGGCCATTTTTGGGCCTGGCGCAGCGCCAAGTGGGAAAGGGTGGTTTTGAGTCTGAAAGCGCGAGAAAAGCCTGCAGCCCCCAGTTTGTGTGGGGCTACGCAAGCGGTTCCCAATGAGCTTTAGAAGAAGGCATAGTTTTCCCTGCTGGCTCTTTGGGAAAGGGACCAGTCTCCAGAAATATGGCCATTTTTGTGCCTGGCACGATGCGAAGCGGGAAAGGGTGGTTTTGAGTCTGAAGGCAGCAGGAAATCCTGCAGCCCCCAGGTGTGTGGGGCTACGCAAGCCGTTCCCAAAGAGCTTTAGAACAAGGCATAGTTTTCCCTGCTGGCTCTTTGGGCGTGGGACCAGTCTCCTGACATATGGCCATTTTTGGGCCTGGCGCGAAGCCAAGTGGGAAAGGGTGGTTTTGAGGCTGAAGGCAGCAGGAAAGCCTGCAGCCCCCAGGTGTGTGGGGCTACGCAAGCGGTTCCCAAAGAGCTTTAGAACAAGGCATAGTTTTCCCTGCTGGCTCTTTGGGCGTGGGACCAGTCTCCAGACATATGGCCATTTTTGGGCCTGGCGCGGCGCCAATTGCGAAAGGTTTCTTTTGAGGCTGAAGGCAGCAGGAAAGCCTTCAGCCCCCAGATGTGTGGAGCTACGCAAGCGGTTCCCAAAGAGCTTTAGAACAAGGCATAGTTTTCCCTGCTGGCTCTTTGGGCATGGGAGCAACCTCCAGACATATGGCCATTTTTGTGCATGGCGTGACGCCATGTGAAAAAGGGTGCTTTTGAGGTTGAAGGCAGCAGGAAAGCCTGCAGCCCCCAGGTGTGTGGGGCTACGCAAGCGGTTCCCAAAGAGCTTTAGAACAAGGCATAGTTTTCCCTGCTGGCTCTTTGGGCGTGGAACCAATCTCCAGATATATGGCCATTTTTGTGGCTGGCACGGCGCCATGTGGGAAAGGGTGGTTTTGAGGCTGAAGAGAGCAGGAAAGCCTGCAGCCCCCAGGTATGTGGGGCTACGCAAGCGGTTCCCAAAGAGCTTTAGAACAAGGCATAGTTTTCCCTGCTGGCTGTTTGGGAAAGGGACCAGTCTCCAGATATATGGCCAATTTGGGCCTGGAGAGGCACCAAGTGGGAAAGGGTGGTTTTGAGGCTGAAGGCAGCAGGAAAGCCTGCAGCCCCCAGGTGTGTGGGGCTACGCAAGCGGTTCCCAAAGAGCTTTAGAACAGGGCATAGTTTTCCCTGCTGGCTCTTTGGGCATGGGACCAGTCTCCAGACATATGGCCATTTTTGGGCCTGGCGCAGCGCCAAGTGGGAAAGGGTGGTTTTGAGGCTGAAGGCAGCAGGAAAGCCTGCAGCCCCCAGGTGTGTGGGGCTACGCAAGCGGTTCCCAAAGAGCTTTAGAACAAGGCATAGTTTTCCCTGCTGGCTCTTTAGGCGTGGGACCAGTCTCCAGACATATGGCCATTTTTGGGCCTGGCTTGGCGCCAAGTGGGAAAGGGTGGTTTTGAGGCTGAAGAGAGCAGGAAAGCCTGCAGCCCCCAGGTGTGTGGGGCTACGCAAGAGGTTCCCAAAGAGCTTTAGAACAAGGCATAGTTTTCCCTGCTGGCTCTTTAGGCGTGGGACCAACCTCCAGACATATGGCCATTTTTGGGCCTGGCATGGCGCCAAGTGGGAAAGGGTGGTTTTGAGGCTGAAGAGAGCAGGAAAGCCTGCAGCCCCCAGGTGTGTGGGGCTACGCAAGCGGTTCCCAAAGAGCTTTAGAACAAGGCATAGTTTTCCCTGCTGGCTCTTTGGGCGTTGGACCAGCCTCCAGACATATGGCCATTTTTGTGCCTGGCGTGACGCCATGTGAAAAAGGGTGCTTTTGAGTCTGAAGGCAGCAGGAAAGCCTGCAGCCCCCAGGTGTGTGGGGCTACGCAAGCGGTTCCCAAAGAGCTTTAGAACAAGGCATAGTTTTCCCTGCTGGCTCTTTGGGCATGGGACCAGTCTCCAGACATATGGCCATTTTTGGGCCTGGCGCGGGGCCAAGTGGGAAAGGGTGGTTTTGAGGCTGAAGGCAGCAGGAAAGCCTGCAGCCCCCAGGTGTGTGGGGCTATGCAAGAGGTTCCCAAAGAGCTTTAGAACAAGGCATAGTTTTCCCTGCTGTCTCTTTCGGCGTGGGACCAATCTCCAGACATATGGCCATTTTTGGGCCTGGCGTGGCGCCATGTGGGAAAGGGTGGTTTTGAGGCTGAAGTCAGTAGGAAAGCCTGCAGCCCCCAGGTGTGTGGGGCTACGCAAGCGGTTCCCAAAGAGCTTTAGAACAAGGCATATTTTTCCCTGCTGTCTCTTTGGGCGTGGGACCATTCTCCAGACATATGGCCATTTTTGGGCCTGGCTTGGCGCCAAGTGGGAAAGGGTGGTTTTGAGGCTGAAGGCAGCAGGAAAGCCTGCAGCCCCCAGGTGTGTGGGGCTACGCAAGCGTTTCCCAAAGAGCTTTAGAACAAGGCATAATTTTCCCTGCTGGCTCTTTGGGCGTGGGACCAATCTTCAGACAAATGGCCATTTTTGGGCCTGGCGCGGGGCCAAGTGGGAAAGGGTGGTTTTGAGGCTGAAGGCACCAGGAAAGCCTGCAGCCCCCAGGTGTGTGGGGCTACGCAAGCGGTTCCAAAAGAGCTTTAGAACAAGACATAGTTTTCCCTGCTGGCTCTTTGGGCGTGGGACCAACCTCCTGACATATGCCCATTTTTGTGCCTGGCGCAGCGCCAAGTGGGAAAGGGTGGTTTTGAGGTTGAAGGCAGCAGGAAAGCCTGCAGCCCCCAGGTGTGTGGGGCTATGCAAGCGGTTCCCAAAGAGCTTTAGAACAAGGCATAGTTTTCCCTGCTGGCTGTTTGGGCGTGGGACCAGTCTCCAGATATATGGCCAATTTGGGCCTGGAGAGGCACCAAGTGGGAAAGGGTGGTTTTGAGGCTGAAGTCAGCAGGAAAGCCTGCAGCCCCCAGGTGTGTGGGGCTACGCAAGCGGTTCCCAAAGAGCTTTAGAACAGGGCATAGTTTTCCCTGCTGGCTCTTTGGGCGTGGGACCAACCTCCAGACATATGGCCATTTTTGTGCCTGGCGTGGCACCATGTGGAAAAGGGTGGTTTTGAGGCTGAAGGCAGCAGGAAAGCCTGCAGCCCCCAGGTGTGTGGGGCTACGCAAGCGGTTCCCAAAGAGCTTTAGAACAAGGAATAGTTTTCCCTGCTGGCTCTTTGGGCGTGGGACAAGCTCCAGACATATGGCCATTTTTGGGCCTGGCGCAGCGCCAAGTGGGAAAGGGTGGTTTTGAGGCTGAAGGCAGCAGGAAAGCCTGCAGCCCCCAGGTATGTGGGGCTACGCAAGCGGTTCCCAAAGAGCTTTAGAACAAGACATAGTTTTCCCTGCTGGCTCTTTGGGCGTGGGACCAACCTCCAGACATATGGCCATTTTTGTGCCTGGCGCAGCGCCAAGTGGGAAAGTGTGGTTTTGAGGTTGAAAGCGCGAGAAAAGCCTGCAGCCCCCAGGTGTGTGGGGCTATGCAAGAGGTTCCCAAAGAGCTTTAGAACAAGGCATAGTTTTCCCTGCTGTCTCTTTCGGCGTGGGACCAATCTCCAGACATATGGCCATTTTTGGGCCTGGCTTGGCGCCATGTGGGAAAGGGTGGTTTTGAGGCTGAAGTCAGCAGGAAAGCCTGCAGCCCCCAGGTCTGTGGGGCTACGCAAGCGGTTCCCAAAGAGCTTTAGAACAAGGCATATTTTTCCCTGCTGTCTCTTTGGGCGTGGGACCATTCTCCAGACATATGGCCATTTTTGGGCCTGGCGCAGCGCCAAGTGGGAAAGGGTGGTTTTGAGGCTGAAGGCACCAGGAAAGCCTGCAGCCCCCAGGTGTGTGGGGCTACGCAAGCGGTTCCAAAAGAGCTTTAGAACAAGGCATAGTTTTCCCTGCTGGCTCTTTGGGCGTGGGACCAACCTCCTGACATATGCCCATTTTTGTGCCTGGCGCAGCGCCAAGTGGGAAAGGGTGGTTTTGAGGTTGAAGGCAGCAGGAAAGCCTGCAGCCCCCAGGTGTGTGGGGCTATGCAAGCGGTTCCCAAAGAGCTTTAGAACAAGGCATAGTTTTCCCTGCTGGCTGTTTGGGCGTGGGACCAGTCTCCAGATATATGGCCAATTTGGGCCTGGAGAGGCACCAAGTGGGAAAGGGTGGTTTTGAGGCTGAAGTCAGCAGGAAAGCCTGCAGCCCCCAGGTGTGTGGGGCTACGCAAGCGGTTCCCAAAGAGCTTTAGAACAGGGCATAGTTTTCCCTGCTGGCTCTTTGGGCGTGGGACCAACCTCCAGACATATGGCCATTTTTGTGCCTGGCGTGGCACCATGTGGAAAAGGGTGGTTTTGAGGCTGAAGGCAGCAGGAAAGCCTGCAGCCCCCAGGTGTGTGGGGCTACGCAAGCGGTTCCCAAAGAGCTTTAGAACAAGGAATAGTTTTCCCTGCTGGCTCTTTGGGCGTGGGACAAGCTCCAGACATATGGCCATTTTTGGGCCTGGCGCAGCGCCAAGTGGGAAAGGGTGGTTTTGAGGCTGAAGGCAGCAGGAAAGCCTGCAGCCCCCACGTGTGTGGGGCTACGCAAGCGGTTCCAAAGAGCTTTAGAACAAGGCATAGTTTTCCCTGCTGGCTCTTTGGGCGTGGGACCATTCTCCAGACATATGGCCATTTTTGTGCCTGGAGCGACGCCAAGTGGGAAAGGGTTGTTTTGAGGCTGAAGGCACCAGGAAAGCCTGCAGCCCCCAGGTGTGTGGGGCTACGCAAGCGGTTCCCAAAGAGCTTTAGAACAAGGCATAGTTTTCCCTGCTGGCTCTTTAGGCGTGGGACAAACCTCCAGACATATGGCCATTTTTGGGCCTGGCATGGCGCCAAGTGGGAAAGGGTAGTTTTGAGGCTGAAGAGAGCAGGAAAGCCTGCAGCCCCCAGGTGTGTGGGGCTACGCAAGCGGTTCCCAAAGAGCTTTAGAACAAGGCATAGTTTTCCCTGCTGGCTCTTTGGGCGTGGGACCAGCCTCCAGACATATGGCCATTTTTGTGCATGGCGTGACGCCATGTGAAAAAGGGTGTTTTTGAGGTTGAAGGCAGCAGGAAAGCCTGCAGCCCCCAGGTGTGTGGGGCTACGCAAGCGGTTCCCAAAGAGCTTTAGAACAAGGCATAGTTTTCCCTGCTGGCTCTTTGGGCGTGGAACCAATCTCCAGATATATGGCCATTTTTGTGGCTGGCACGGCGCCATGTGGGAAAGGGTGGTTTTGAGGCTGAAGGAAGCAGGAAAGCCTGCAGCCCCCAGGTGTGTGGGGCTACGCAAGCGGTTCCCAAAGAGCTTTAGAACAAGGCATAGTTTTCCCTGCTGGCTGTTTGGGAAAGGGACCAGTCTCCAGATATATGGCCAATTTGGGCCAGGAGAGGCACCAAGTGGGAAAGGGTGGTTTTGAGGCTGAAGTCAGCAGGAAAGCCTGCAGCCCCCAGGTTAGTGGGGCTACGCAAGCGGTTCCCAAAGAGGTTTAGAACAAGGCATAGTTTTCCCTGCTGGCTCTTTAGGCGTGGGACCAGTCTCCAGACATATGGCCATTTTTGTGCCTGGCTTGGCGCCAAGTGGGAAATGGTGGTTTTGAGGCTGAAGAGAGCAGCAAAGCCTGCAGCCCCCAGGTGTGTGGGGCTACGCAAGCGGTTCCCAAAGAGCTTTAGAACAAGGCATAGTTTTCCCTGCTGGCTCTTTGGGCATGGGACCAGTCTCAAGACATATGGCCATTTTTGGGCCTGGCGCGCGGCCAAGTGGGAAAGGGTGGTTTTGAGGCTGAAGGCAGCAGGAAAGCCTGCAGCCCCCAGGTGTGTGGGGCTACGCAAGCGGTTCCAAAGAGCTTTAGAACAAGGCATATTTTTCCCTGCTGGCTCTTTGGGCGTGGGACCATTCTCCAGACATATGGCCATTTTTGGGCCTGGCGCAGCGCCAAGTGGGAAAGGGTGGTTTTGAGTCTGAAAGCGCGAGAAAAGCCTGCAGCCCCCAGTTTGTGTGGGGCTACGCAAGCGGTTCCCAATGAGCTTTAGAAGAAGGCATAGTTTTCCCTGCTGGCTGTTTGGGAAAGGGACCAGTCTCCAGATATATGGCCAATTTGGGCCTGGAGAGGCACCAAGTGGGAAAGGGTGGTTTTGAGGCTGAAGTCAGCAGGAAAGCCTGCAGCCCCCAGGTGTGTGGGGCTACGCAAGCGGTTCCCAAAGAGCTTTAGAACAAGGCATAGTTTTCCCTGCTGGCTCTTTGGGCATGGGACCAGTCTCCAGACATATGGCCATTTTTGGGCCTGGCGCAGCGCCAAGTGGGAAAGGGTGGTTTTGAGGCTGAAGGCAGCAGGAAAGCCTGCAGCCCCCAGGTGTGTGGGGCTACGCAAGCGGTTCCCAAAGAGCTTTAGAACAAGGCATAGTTTTCCCTGCTGGCTCTTTAGGCGTGGGACCAGTCTCCAGACATATGGCCATTTTTGGGCCTGGCTTGGCGCCAAGTGGGAAAGGGTGGTTTTGAGGCTGAAGAGAGCAGGAAAGCCTGCAGCCCCCAGGTGTGTGGGGCTACGCAAGAGGTTCCCAAAGAGCTTTAGAACAAGGCATAGTTTTCCCTGCTGGCTCTTTAGGCGTGGGACCAACCTCCAGACATATGGCCATTTTTGGGCCTGGCTTGGCGCCAAGTGGGAAATGGTGGTTTTGAGGCTGAAGAGAGCAGGAAAGCCTGCAGCCCCCAGGTGTGTGGGGCTACGCAAGCGGTTCCCAAAGAGCTTTAGAACAAGGCATAGTTTTCCCTGCTGGCTCTTTGGGCGTGGGACCAGCCTCCAGACATATGGCCATTTTTGTGCCTGGCGTGACGCCATGTGAAAAAGGGTGCTTTTGAGTCTGAAGGCAGCAGGAAAGCCTGCAGCCCCCAGGTGTGTGGGGCTACGCAAGCGGTTCCCAAAGAGCTTTAGAACAAGGCATAGTTTTCCCTGCTGGCTCTTTGGGCATGGGACCAATCTCCAGACATATGGCCATTTTTGGGCCTGGCGTGGCGCCATGTGGGAAAGGGTGGTTTTGAGGCTGAAGTCAGCAGGAAAGCCTGCAGCCCCCAGGTGTGTGGGGCTACGCAAGAGGTTCCCAAAGAGCTTTAGAACAAGGCATAGTTTTCCCTGCTGGCTCTTTGGGCGTGGGACCAATCTTCAGACAAATGGCCATTTTTGGGCCTGGCGCGGGGCCAAGTGGGAAAGGGTGGTTTTGAGGCTGAAGGCACCAGGAAAGCCTGCAGCCCCCAGGTGTGTGGGGCTACGCAAGCGGTTCCAAAAGAGCTTTAGAACAAGACATAGTTTTCCCTGCTGGCTCTTTGGGCGTGGGACCAACCTCCTGACATATGCCCATTTTTGTGCCTGGCGCAGCGCCAAGTGGGAAAGGGTGGTTTTGAGGTTGAAGGCAGCAGGAAAGCCTGCAGCCCCCAGGTGTGTGGGGCTACGCAAGCGGTTCCCAAAGAGCTTTAGAACAAGGCATAGTTTTCCCTGCTGGCTGTTTGGAAAAGGGACCAGTCTCCAGATATATGGCCAATTTGGGCCTGGAGAGGCACCAAGTGGGAAAGGGTGGTTTTGAGGCTGAAGTCAGCAGGAAAGCCTGCAGCCCCCAGGTGTGTGGGGCTACGCAAGCGGTTCCCAAAGAGCTTTAGAACAAGGCATAGTTTTCCCTGCTGGCTCTTTGGGCATGGGACCAGTCTCCAGACATATGGCCATTTTTGGGCCTGGCGCAGCGCCAAGTGGGAAAGGGTGGTTTTGAGGCTGAAGGCAGCAGGAAAGCCTGCAGCCCCCAGGTGTGTGGGGCTACGCAAGCGGTTCCCAAAGAGCTTTAGAACAAGGCATAGTTTTCCCTGCTGGCTCTTTAGGCGTGGGACCAGTCTCCAGACATATGGCCATTTTTGGGCCTGGCTTGGCGCCAAGTGGGAAAGGGTGGTTTTGAGGCTGAAGAGAGCAGGAAAGCCTGCAGCCCCCAGGTGTGTGGGGCTACGCAAGAGGTTCCCAAAGAGCTTTAGAACAAGGCATAGTTTTCCCTGCTGGCTCTTTAGGCGTGGGACCAACCTCCAGACATATGGCCATTTTTGGGCCTGGCTTGGCGCCAAGTGGGAAATGGTGGTTTTGAGGCTGAAGAGAGCAGGAAAGCCTGCAGCCCCCAGGTGTGTGGGGCTACGCAAGCGGTTCCCAAAGAGCTTTAGAACAAGGCATAGTTTTCCCTGCTGGCTCTTTGGGCGTGGGACCAGCCTCCAGACATATGGCCATTTTTGTGCCTGGCGTGACGCCATGTGAAAAAGGGTGCTTTTGAGTCTGAAGGCAGCAGGAAAGCCTGCAGCCCCCAGGTGTGTGGGGCTACGCAAGCGGTTCCCAAAGAGCTTTAGAACAAGGCATAGTTTTCCCTGCTGGCTGTTTGGAAAAGGGACCAGTCTCCAGATATATGGCCAATTTGGGCCAGGAGAGGCACCAAGTGGGAAAGGGTGGTTTTGAGGCTGAAGTCAGCAGGAAAGCCTGCAGCCCCCAGGTGTGTGGGGCTACGCAAGCGGTTCCCAAAGAGCTTTAGAACAGGGCATAGTTTTCCCTGCTGGCTCTTTGGGCATGGGACCAGTCTCCAGACATATGGCCATTTTTGGGCCTGGCGCAGCGCCAAGTGGGAAAGGGTGGTTTTGAGGCTGAAGGCAGCAGGAAAGCCTGCAGCCCCCAGGTGTGTGGGGCTACGCAAGCGGTTCCCAAAGAGCTTTAGAACAAGGCATAGTTTTCCCTGCTGGCTCTTTGGGCGTGGGACCAGCCTCCAGACATATGGCCATTTTTGTGCCTGGCGTGACGCCATGTGAAAAAGGGTGCTTTTGAGGTTGAAGTCAGCAGGAAAGCCTGCAGCCCCCAGGTGTGTGGGGCTACGCAAGCGGTTCCCAAAGAGCTTTAGAACAAGGCATAGTTTTCCCTGCTGGCTCTTTGGGCGTGGGACCAGTCTCCAGACATATGGCCATTTTTGGGCCTGGCGCGGGGCCAAGTGGGAAAGGGTGGTTTTGAGGCTGAAGGCAGCAGGAAAGCCTGCAGCCCCCAGGTGTGTGGGGCTACGCAAGCGGTTCCCAAAGAGCTTTAGAACAAGGCATAGTTTTCCCTGCTGGCTCTTTGGGCGTGGGAACAGTCTCCAGACATATGGCCGTTTTTGGGCCTGGCTTGGCGCCAAGTGGGAAAGGGTGGTTTTGAGGCTGAAGAGAGCAGGAAAGCCTGCAGCCCCCAGGTGTGTGGGGCTACGCAAGAGGTTCCCAAAGAGCTTTAGAACAAGGCATAGTTTTCCCTGCTGGCTCTTTAGGCGTGGGACCAACCTCCAGACATATGGCCATTTTTGGGCATGGCATGGCGCCAAGTGGGAAAGGGTGGTTTTGAGGCTGAAGGCAGCAGGAAAGCCTGCAGCCCCCAGGTGTGTGGGGCTACGCAAGCGGTTCCCAAAGAGCTTTAGAACAAGGCATAGTTTTCCCTGCTGGCTCTTTGGGCGTGGGACCAGCCTCCAGACATATGGCCATTTTTGTGCATGGCGTGACGCCATGTGAAAAAGGGTGCTTTTGAAGTTGAAGGAAGCCGGAAAGCCTGCAGCCCCCAGGTGTGTGGGGCTACGCAAGCGGTTCCCAAAGAGCTTTAGAACAAGGCATAGTTTTCCCTGCTGGCTCTTTGGGCGTGGAACCAATCTCCAGATATATGGCCATTTTTGTGCCTGGCACGGCGCCATGTGGGAAAGGGTGGTTTTGAGGCTGAAGGCAGCAGGAAAGCCTGCAGCCCCCAGGTGTGTGGGGCTACGCAAGCGGTTCCCAAAGAGCTTTAGAACAAGGCATAGTTTTCCCTGCTGGCTGTTTGGGAAAGGGACCAGTCTCCAGATATATGGCCAATTTGGGCCAGGAGAGGCACCAAGTGGGAAAGGGTGGTTTTGAGGCTGAAGTCAGCAGGAAAGCCTGCAGCCCCCAGGTGTGTGGGGCTACGCAAGCGGTTCCCAAAGAGCTTTAGAACAGGGCATAGTTTTCCCGGCTGGCTCTTTAGGCGTGGGACCAGTCTCCAGACATATGGCCATTTTTGGGCCTGGCTTGGCGCCAAGTTGGAAATGGTGGTTTTGAGTCTGAAGGCAGCAGGAAAGCCTGCAGCCCCCAGGTCTGTGGGGCTACGCAAGCGGTTCCCAAAGAGCTTTAGAACAAGGCATAGTTTTCCCTGCTGGCTCTTTGGGCGTGGGACCAGCCTCCAGACATATGGCCATTTTTGTGCCTGGCGTGACGCCATGTGAAAAAGGGTGCTTTTGAGGTTGAAGGCAGCAGGAAAGCCTGCAGCCCCCAGGTGTGTGGGGCTACGCAAGCGGTTCCCAAAGAGCTTTAGAACAAGGCATAGTTTTCCCTGCTGGCTCTTTGGGCGTGGGACCAGTCTCAAGACATATGGCCATTTTTGGGCCTGGCGCGGGGCCAAGTGGGAAAGGGTGGTTTTGAGGCTGAAGGCAGCAGGAAAGCCTGCAGCCCCCAGGTGTGTGGGGCTACGCAAGCGGTTCCAAAGAGCTTTAGAACAAGGCATATTTTTCCCTGCTGGCTCTTTGGGCGTGGGACCATTCTCCAGACATATGGCCATTTTTGGGC
>NW_026961635.1:0-17306 GCF_963924245.1 Chroicocephalus ridibundus
GTCCCCCAGTGCCTCCCAGTGCCCTCCCAGTGCCGCCCAGTCCCCTCCCAGTGCTGCCCAGTCCCCTCCCGGTGTCCCCCAGTGCCTCCCAGTCCCTCCCAGTGTCCCCATCCCCTCCCAGTGCCTCCCAGTGCCCTCCCAGTCCCTCGCAGTGTCCCCCAGTGCCTCCCAGTCCCTCCCGGTGCCCCCCAGTCCCCTCCCAGTGTCCCCCAGTGCCTCCCAGTCCCCCCCAATGTCCCCCAGTCCCTCCCAGTCCCTCCCAGTCCCCCCCCAGTCCCTCCCAGTGCCCCCCAGTCCCCTCCCAGTGTCCCCCAGTGCCCCCCAGTCCCCTCCCAGTGCCCTCCCAGTCCCTCCCAGTCCCCCCCAGTGCCCCCCAGTCCCCTCCCAGTGTCCCCCCAGTGCCTCCCAGTCCCTCCCAGTGTCCCCATCCCCTCCCAGTGCCTCCCAGTGCCCTCCCAGTCCCTCCCAGTGCCGCCCAGTGCCCCCCAGTGCCTCCAGTGTCCCCCAGTGCCTCCCAGTCCCTCCCAGTGCCCCCCAGTCCCTCCCAGTGCCGCCCAGTCCCCTCCCAGTGTCCCCCAGTGCCTCCCAGTCCCTCCCAGTGTCCCCATCCCCTCCCAGTGCCCCACAGTGCCCTCCCAGTCCCTCACAGTGCCACCCAGTCCCCTCCCAGTGCCTCCCCATGTGCTCCAGTCCCTTCCCAGTCCCCCCGGTCCCCTCCCAATGACTCCCAGTACCCTCCAGTTCCACCCCAGTACCCTTCCAGTGCCTCTGAGTCCTCCCCAGTTCCCTCCCAGTGGTCTCCAGTCCCATCCCAGTGCTCTCCCAGTGCCCCCAGTCCCCTCCTAACGACTCCCAGTGCCCTCCAGTCCCCTCCCAGTGCCTCCCAGTGCCCCAGGCATCCGTGACCTCACCCCCCCCCCCCCCCAAATAGGTCCCCCTCCCCCCCGCCCCGGGTGACTCACGTGGGGGAGGGCGGAGGGGTGTGTCCCCCCCCCGCCGCCAGAGGCCCCCCCCCCTCGGACGCCGGGGTCCCCCCGGGGGGGGGCGGGGCCGCGGGGGCGGCGTCAGCCAATCGCTGGGCCAGGATTTGACCCCGCGGGGTCAGCGAGTACCTGGGGGGGGGTCAGCGAGGTTGGGGGGGGGGGGGGGGGATGTCACGGGGGGGCTCCCAGTATCGCCCAGTGTCCCCCCAGGCTCTCCCAGTGCTCCTCCAGTGCCCTCCCAGTGCCCCCCAGGACCTTCCCAGTCCCTCCCAGTGCCTCCCAGTTCCCTGACTCCCCTCCCAGTGCCCTCCCAGTGCCCCCCAGGACCTTCCAGTGCCTCCAGTGACATCCCAGTGCCTCCCAGTGCCCCCCAGGACCTTCCCAGTCCCTCCCAGTGCCCCCCAGTTTCCTGACTCCCCTCCCAGTACCCTCCCAGTGCCCCCCAGGACCTTCCCAGTCCCTCCCAGTGCCTCCCAGTTCTCTGACTCCCCTCCCAGTGCCCTCCCAGTGCCTCCCAGTCCCGTCCCAGTGCCTCCCAGTCCCCTCCCAGTGCTCCCAGTCCTGTCCCAGTCCCTCCCAGTGCCATCCCAGTGCCTCCCAGTCCCCTCCCAGTGCTCCCAGTCCCGTCCCAGTCCCGGACGCACCGGGGGGGGTGGCCGCTCCGCTGCAGCAGGTCCCGGCGGAGGAGGGGCCCCAGCGCTGCCTGTTGGGGGGGGGGGGGGGAAGGAGGGAGGGGGGGGACACACCCACCACGTCACCCCTCCCCCAGCACCCCCGGGGGGGCCCGTGGGACCCTCGAGGGGGGGGGCAGGGGAAGGTGGGGGGGGAGGGGTGGATTTGCCCCCACACACACACACTTTTCCTCGTTCACTCTGGTCCCTACTGACGGCGCTCACCGGGGGGAGGGGCCGGGGGCTGCGGGGCTGGGCCCGGCGCAGAAGCTCCGCCTCTGCCAGGGGGGAGGGGCTCTGGGGGGGGGGAGGGTCTTCGGCTCAGCTCCGGGCCCCTCCCCCCACCCCACCCCCCCCCCACCGGTCCCCTCCCAGTGACCCCAGTCCTCTCCCAGTCCCTTCTCAGTGCCCTCCCAGTGCCCCCAGTCCCTTCCCAGTGCCCTCCCAGAGCCCCAACTCCCACCCCAGTGCCTTCCCAGTGCCTCCCAGTCCCATCCCGGTGTCCCCAGTCCCATCCCGGTGTCCCCAGTCCCTTCCCAGTCCCACCCCGGTCCCCTCCCAGTGACCCCAGTCCTCTCCCAGTCCCTCCCAGTCCCATCCCAGTGACCCCAGTCCCCTTCCAGTGCCATCCCTACGCCTTTCTGTACCCTCCCAGTGAACCTAACCCCCATCCCAGTGCCTCCCAGTCCCATCCAGTGCCCTCCCAGTGCCCCCAGGCCCTTCCCAGTCCCTGCCCAGGGCCTCCACTCCCATCCCAGTGCCCTCCCAGTGCCCACAGGCCCTTCCCAGTCCCATCCCAGTGCCCCAGTCCCTTCCCAGTGCCCTCCCGGAGCCCCAAGTCCCATCCCAGTGCCCTCCCAGTGCCCCCAGTCCTCTCCCAGTGCCTCCCAGTCCCATCCTAGTGCCCCCAGTCTCTTCCCAGTCCCATCCCAGTGCCCTCCCAGTGCCCCCAGTCCCTTCCCAGTCCATCCCAGTGCCTCGCAGTCCCATCCCAGTGCCCCCAGTCCCTTCCCAGTGCCTCCCAGTGCCTCCCAGTCCTATCCCAGTGCCCCCAGTCCCCTCCCAGTCCCATCCCAGTGCCTCCCAGTCCCATCCCAGTGCCCCCAGTCCCTTCCCAGTCCCATCCCAGTCCCCTCCCAGTGACCCCAGTCCTCTCCCAGTCCCTCCCAGTCCCATCCCAGTGACCCCAGTCCCCTTCCAGTGCCATCCCTACGCCTTTCTGTGCCCTCCCAGTGAACCTAACCCCCATCCCAGTGCCTCCCAGTCCCATCCCAGTGCCCTCCCAGTGCCCCCAGGCCCTTCCCAGTCCCTGCCCAGGGCCTCCAGTCCCATCCCAGTGCCCTCCCAGTGCCCACAGGCCCTTCCCAGTCCCATCCCAGTGCCCCAGTCCCTTCCCAGTGCCCTCCCGGAGCCCCAAGTCCCATCCCAGTGCCCTCCCAGTGCCCCCAGTCCTCTCCAGTGCCTCCCAGTCCCATCCTAGTGCCCCCAGTCTCTTCCCAGTCCCATCCCAGTGCCCTCCCAGTGCCCCCAGTCCCTTCCCAGTCCCATCCCAGTGCCTCGCAGTCCCATCCCAGTGCCCCCAGTCCCTTCCCAGTGCCTCCCAGTGCCTCCCAGTCCTATCCCAGTGCCCCAGTCCCCTCCCAGTCCCATCCCAGTGCCTCCCAGTCCCATCCCAGTGCCCCCAGTCCCTTCCCAGTCCCATCCCAGTCCCCTCCCAGTGACCCCAGTCCTCTCCCAGTCCCTCCCAGTCCCATCCCAGTGACCCCAGTCCCCTTCCAGTGCCATCCCTACGCCTTTCTGTGCCCTCCCAGTGAACCTAACCCCCATCCCAGTGCCTCCAGTCCCATCCCAGTGCCCTCCCAGTGCCCCCAGGCCCTTCCCAGTCCCTGCCCAGGGCCTCCACTCCCATCCCAGTGCCCTCCCAGTGCCCACAGGCCCTTCCCAGTCCCATCCCAGTGCCCCAGTCCCTTCCCAGTGCCCTCCCGGAGCCCCAAGTCCCATCCCAGTGCCCTCCCAGTGCCCCCAGTCCTCTCCCAGTGCCTCCCAGTCCCATCCTAGTGCCCCCAGTCTCTTCCCAGTCCCATCCCAGTGCCCTCCCAGTGCCCCCAGTCCCTTCCCAGTCCCATCCCAGTGCCTCGCAGTCCCATCCCAGTGCCCCCAGTCCCTTCCCAGTGCCTCCCAGTGCCTCCCAGTCCTATCCCAGTGCCCCCAGTCCCCTCCCAGTGCCTCCCAGTCCCTTCCCAGTCCCCTCCCAGTGCCTCCCAGTCCCCTCCCAGCGCCTCACCTGGTGCAGGGCCATCAGGAGGGCATAGGCCCGCGAGCGGGGGAGGGGCCGGTAGTCACGTGACGGGCGGCGCTGGGGGTGGGGGAGGGGTGAGGGATTCCCCGGGGGGGACCCAGGCGTTTCGGGGGGGGGGGGGGGGGGGCGATGACGACACTCACCGTGGGCGGGGCCGGGGGGGGCTCCGCGCCCCTCCCCCCTGCGGGGGGGCTGGGGGCGAGGCCTTGCTCTGGGGGGGGTGGGGGTGGGGGCGTTATGCAAATCAGGATGCAAATCAGCGGCGGGGTCACCGTGCAAACGACCAAGCCCCGCCCACAGCCACACCCACCCAGGCTCCACCCACTCCGGCCCCACCCCCCCGATGAGGCCCCGCCCACCCCAGGCCTCAAACCACTCACGGCGGTTCCCCCACGAAAGCCCCGCCCACCCACGTGCGGCCCCGCCCTCTTCCCAGACCCCGCCCACCCCCGAGCTCCCACCCTGGCCACGCCCCCTCCCCCGAAACCCCTCCCCTTCTGGAAGCCCCGCCCACCCCATTAACCCCGCCCCTCTACTGCCCACGCCCCGCCCACAACCAGGCTCCGCCCCCCCCCCGAGGCCCCGCCCCCGGTGGCGGCAGAGGCCGGCGTTGCCCCCCCAAGCCCCGCCCACCCCGCGGCCCCGCCCCCTGCCAAGCCCCGCCCCTTCTCCGAGGCCCCGCCCCTCCCGGGCCCCGCCCACCGGCGCGGTGCTGACGCAGGCGCAGCTCGAGGCGGCGGCAGAGGGCGGGGCCGAAGTGCTGCAAGATGGCGGCGGCCCGGCCCGAGCGCAGCGGCAGCGGGTACCGGGCCAGGGAGCGCAGAGCCTGGGGGCGGGTGGGGGGACACGGTGGGTCCCCCCGCGACCCACCGAAACACCCCCCCCGACACCCCCTGGGGCTTCCCGGACCCACAGGGACCCCCGCCCCCCCCACCGGGAACCCCCCCCGGGAGACCTCGAAGACCCTCCGGGACCCTCCCGAATCCCGCCCCCCTCCCGGGGACGCCCTTCCCCGTTCACCCACCCGCTCGTAGACCCCCCGGACCCGCGTCCCGGCCGCTTCGTCCCGCCATTCCCGCAGCCACCGGGTGAAAAGCGGGTTTGGGGGGGGGGCGGCGGCGGCGGCGGCGACGCGGGGGGGCGGCGGCCTCCGGCATGGCCGAGAACCGGGAGAAGCCGCCGTCGACGCGGAAGTGCCCTTCGCTGCCGCTCTAGGCCGCCGGGAGGCCGCGCTCGGCTGCTCTGGAGGACTGCGCTCTAGGCCGCCCACTCGGCTGCTCTGGACGATTGGCGGCCGCTCTAGGTCGCCTGGAGGACGCACTCTTCTGCTCTGGAGGACTTCGCTCTAGGCCGTCGCACGCGTCTGCTTTGGAAGGCTCGCGACCGCTCTAGCCCGCCTGGAGGCCGAGCTCGTCTGCTCCGGAGGACTCCGCTCTAGGCCGCCCACTCGGCTGCTCTGGACGCTTCGCGGCCGCTCTAGGCCGCCTGGAGGACGCACTCTTCTGCTCTGGAGGACTCGCTGCCTCACCGGGCCCCCATAAAGCCCCCGGGGGGGGGTGTCAATTGCCCCCCTCCCCCCCCCCCAATTCCCACCTCCCCCCGCGCCCCCACTTGCCCCCCCCGGGCAGGATCCAGCACAGCAAAACCTTTATTGTTTAGAAAACCCTTTTACAAACAAATTGGGGGGGGGGGACACACGCACACCCCCAAAATGACACAATTTCCCCCCAAAACGCCCCGAAATTCCCCTCCCCGGGGGGGGGGGGGGGAGGGGCAGTGTCAGCGCAGCCCCGGCGGGGGGCGGGGGGGGCGGGGGGGGGGGGGGGAAGGGGGGAGTTGGGGTCCCCCCAAACCCCCCCCCTGGGTGATTTGGGGGTGATTGGGGGGAGCAGCCCCCTGGGGTGGCTTTGGGGGGGGGGTGGGGGGAGCCCCGAAATGGGTCTGGGGGGGCCCCCCCGGGGGGGGGGGGGGCAGCACCAGAGTTTGGGGGGGTCCCCAGATGGGAAGGGGGGGCGTTTGGCCCCCCCCATCCCGCTGCCCCCAAAGCCACCGTTTCCTGGGGGGGGGGGGGGGATTTTGGGGTCCCCGGGGGGGTTTTGGGGAGCCCCCAAACCCTGGGGGGGGGGGTTGGGGTGCGGGGGGGGGGGAGGTTTGGGGACACACACCCCCCCCCCCCCCCCCCCAGTCCCTGCTGCCCCCAGGTGTGGCGGCGGGGGGGGGAAGCTGGAGCCTGTTGGGTGTCTGGGGGGGCTCCTGAAGGGGGGGGTTTTGGGGTTGTTTGTGGGGATTTTGGGGTGCTGGGGGTGGGGGGGGCACCCGGAAGGGGGGATGTGGGGTGCCCGAGGTGGGGGGGGGGACAGTTTGGGGGGACACCCCCCCCCCCCGAGTCCCTGCTGCCCCCAGGGTTGTGGGAGCCACAATCTGTCGGGCGGTTGGGGGTGATTTTTGGGGGGGGGGGGGGATTTTTGGGTGCCGGGGGCGGGGGGGGGGTTTTGGGGTGCCCGGGAGGGTGTTGGGGGAGGGGGGGGGGCTCTGGGGACCCCCCCCCCAATTCTTGCCGTCCCCAGATGTTTGGGGGAGCCGGAGTCTGTGGGACGTTGGGGGGTTTTGGCTGAGGCTGGGGGGGTGGGGGTGGGTTTGGGGGGTGGGGGGGGGGTTTTGGGGTGCCGGGAAGATGGGGGGGGGGCGGGGGGGGGCGCCGGGGACTCAGAGGAAGGCGTCGCACCATTCCCGCAGGCAGCCGGAACAATCCCGCGACTGCTTGGCGTTGGCCCCGCACGTCTCCTTCAGCCACTCCCGAAACAGCTCCTCGTCCTTGCGCAGCACCAGGAACTGCCCCAGCACCACGTAGGCCTGGGGGGGGGGACAGGGATGTCACCGGGGGGGGGGGGGTGACACACCCCCTGTCCCCCCCCCGTGTCCCTAAGAGTGGCCTCACGTCCCCTGGGGGGACAGGGATGTCACCACGGGGCTGGCAAACCCCCCATCACCCCACTGTAACCCTCGGAATGGCCCCACGTGTGCCTGGGGGGGGGACATGGGGGGACAAGGATGTCACCTGGGGGGGTGGCACACCCCCTGTCCCCCCCCCGTGTCCCTAAGAGTGGCCTCACGTCCCCCGGGGGGACAGGGATGTCACCACGGGGCTGGCAAACCCCCCCTGTCGCCACACCGTCACCCTCAGAATGGCCCCATGTGTGTGGGGGGGGGGACATGGGGGGACAGGGATGTCACCTGGGGGGGTGGCACATCCCCTGTCCCCCCCCCGTGTCCCTAAGAGTGGCCTCACGTCCCCCAGGGGGACAGGGATGTCACCACGGGGCTGGCAAACCCCCCCTGTCGCCACACCATCACCCTCAGAATGGCCCACGTGTGTGTGTGGGGGGACACGGGGGGACAAGGATGTCACCTGGGGGGGTGGCACATCCCCTGTCCCCCCCCCCCGTGTCCCTAAGAGTGGCCTCACGTCCCCCGGGGGGACAGGGATGTCACCACGGGGCTGGCAAACCCCCCATCACCCCACTGTAACCCTCGGAATGGCCCCATATAACGCCGCGGGGGGGGGACGCGGGGGGACAGGGATGTCACCGGGGGGGGTGGCACACCCCCTGTCCCCCCCCCGTGTCCCTAAGTGTGGCCTCACGTCCCCCAGGGGGACAGGGATGTCACCACGGGGCTGGCAAACCCCCCCTGTCGCCACACCGTCACCCTCAGAATGGCCCCACGTGTGACTGGGGGGGGGACACGGGGGGACAGGGATGTCACCGGGGGGGGTGGCACACCCCCTGCCCCCCCCCGTGTCCATAAGTGTGGCCCCACGTCCCCCAGGGGGACAGGGATGTCACCACGGGGCTGGCAAACCTCCATCACCCCACTGTAACCCTCGGAATGGCCCCATATAACGCCGCGGGGGGGGGACACGGGGGGACAGGGATGTCACCGGGGGGGGGTGACACACCCCCTGTTCCCCCCCCGTGTCCCTAAGAGTGGCCTCACGTCCCCCGGGGGGACAGGGATGTGACCACGGGGCTGGCAAACCCCCATCACCCCACTGTAACCCTCGGAATGGCCCCACGTGTGCCTGGGGGGGGGACATGGGGGGACAAGGATGTCACCGGGGGGGGTGGCACATCCCCTGTCCCCCCCCCCGTGTCCCTAAGAGTGGCCTCACGTCCCCCAGGGGGACAGGGATGTCACCACGGGGCTGGCAAACCCCCCCTGTCGCCACACCATCACCCTCAGAATAGCCCCATGTGTGTGTGGGGGGGACATGGGGGGACAAGGATGTCACCGGGGGGGGTGGCACATCCCCTGTCCCCCCCCCGTGTCCCTAAGAGTGGCCTCACGTCCCCCGGGGGGACAGGGATGTGACCACGGGGCTGGCAAACCCCCCATCACCCCACTGTAACCCTCGGAATGGCCCCACATGTGACTGGGGGGGGGACATGGGGGGACAAGGATGTCACCGGGGGGGGTGGCACACCCCCTGTCCCCCCCCCGTGTCCCTAAGAGTGGCCTCACGTCCCCCGGGGGGACAGGGATGCCACCACGGGGCTGGCAAACCCCCATCACCCCACTGTAACCCTCGGAATGGCCCCACGTGTGACTGGGGGGGGGACATGGGGGGACAAGGATGTCACCTGGGGGGGTGGCACACCCCCTGTCCCCCCCCCGTGTCCCTAAGAGTGGCCTCACGTCCCCCGGGGGGACAGGGATGTCACCACGGGGCTGGCAAACCCCCATCACCCCACTGTGGCCATAGGAATGGCCCCATATAACGCCGTGGGGGGGGGACACGGGGGGACAAGGATGTCACCGGGGGGGGTGGCACATCCCTTGTCCCCCCCCCGTGTCCCTAAGAGTGGCCTCACGTCCCCCAAGGGGACAGGGATGTGACCACGGGGCTGGCAAACCCCCCCTGTCGCCACACCGTCACCCTCAGAATGGCCCCATGTGTTGGGGGGGGGGACATGGGGGGACAAGGATGTCACCGGGGGGGGGTGACACATCCCCTGTCCCCCCCCCGTGTCCCTAAGAGTGGCCTCACGTCCCCCAGGGGGACAGGGATGTCACCACGGGGCTGGCAAACCCCCCCTGTCGCCACACCATCACCCTCAGAATGGCCCCACGTGTGTGTGTGGGGGGACACGGGGGGACAAGGATGTCACCTGGGGGGGTGGCACATCCCCTGTCCCCCCCCCCGTGTCCCTAAGAGTGGCCTCACGTCCCCCGGGGGGACAGGGATGTCACCACGGGGCTGGCAACCCCCCCCTGTCGCCACACCGTCACCCTCAGAATGGCCCCATGTGTGTGGGGGGGGGACATGGGGGGACAAGGATGTCACCGGGGGGGGTGGCACACCCCCTGTCCCCCCCCCGTGTCCCTAAGAGTGGCCTCACGTCCCCCGGGGAGACGTCCCCAGGGACAATCCCCTGCAAACGCCGTGTCCCCAGGGTCACCTCCCTCCCCTCGGTGACACCCCCACATCACCAGGGACCCCATTTGGGGCCACCCCTGTCCCCTCGGTGACACTCTCCCCCCCCCGGGGACCCCCTCGGGGACTCCCCCCCCCCACATCCCTGGGGACCCCCCCTGGGGCCATCCCTGTCTCCTTGGTGACAACCTCGTCCCGCTTGGGGACACCCCTGTCCCCTCGGTGGCACCCCCCGGCCTCCAGACACCCCCCCCCCAGGGCCACCCCCCCTCCCCCCTGTGCCACCTCCCAAAGATGGCCCTGTCCCCACGGCACCCCCTCCCCGGGGCAGGCTGTCCCCAAGGTGTCCCCAGGGTGTCCCCAAGGTGTCCCCAGGGTGTCCCCACCTTGTCGAAGCCTTTTTCCTCCAGCTTCTTGCCCAGGACGTCCCCGATCCCGGCCAAGGTCCCCACCGGCTTCTCCCCCATCGGCTCCGCCACGAAGTCCCGGTGCTTCTGCGAGGTCGAGGACATGGCGCCTGCGGGGACACGGGGACAGTGAGGGGACGCGGGAACGTGGGGACGGCCAGGGGACAGCGGGACGGTGAGGGGACAGCGGGACGGTGAGGGGACAGCGGGACGGTGAGGGGACACGGGGATGGTGAGGGGACATGGGGATGGCAGGGGGACAGGGGGACGGTGAGGGGACAGCGGGACGGTGAGGGGACGTGGGGACTGTGAGGGGACACGGGGATGGTGAGGGGACACAGGGATGGCAGGGGGACACGGGGACTGTGAGGGGACATGGGGACGGTGAGGGGACATGGGGACGGTGAGGGGACACGGGGATTGTGAGGGGACACAGGGATGGCAGGGGGACACGGGGACTGTGAGGGGACATGGGGACGGTGAGGGGACAGGGGGATGGTGAGGGGACACGGGGACGGTGAGGGGACAGGGGGATGGCAGGGGGACACGGGGACAGTGAGGGGGACACAGGGATGGCCGGGGGACATGGGGACGGTGAGGGGACACAGGGACGGCAGGGGGACACGGGGACTGTGAGAGGACATGGGGACGGTGAGGGGACAGGGGGACGGTGAGGGGACACGGTGACAGTGAGGGGACATGGGGACAGTGAGGGGACATGGGGACAGTGAGGGGACAGGGGGATGGTGAGGGGACACGGGGACTGTGAGGGGACACGGGGACGGTGAGGGGACATGGGGATGGCAGGGGGACACGGGGACTGTGAGGGGACAGGGGGACAGAGAGGGGACATGGGGACAGAGAGGGGACAGGGGGACAGAGAGGGGACATGGGGACAGTGAGGGAACATGGGGATGGTGAGGGGACACGGGGACGGCGAGGGGACAGGGGGATGGCAGGGGGACACGGGGACAGTGAGGGGGACACAGGGATGGCCGGGGGACATGGGGACCGCGAGGGGACAGGGGGACAGAGAGGGGACACGTGGATGGCAGGGGGACATGGGGACGGTGAGGGGACACGGGGACAGTGAGGAGACAGGGGGACAGAGAGGGGACACAGAGATGGTGAGGGGACAGGGGGACAGTGAGGGAACATGGGGACAGAGAGGGGACACGGGGACGGTGAGGGGACAGGGGGATGGCAGGGGGACACGGGGACAATGAGGGGGACACAGGGATGGCCAGGGAACATGGGGACGGTGAGGGGACACGGGGATGGTGAGGGGACGCAGGGACAGAGAGGGGACACGGGGACGGGGAGGGGACACGGGGACGGGGAGGGGACGTGGGGACAGAGAGGGGACACGGGGATGGCAGGGGGACACGGGGACTGTGAGGTGACATGGGGACAGTGAGGGGACATGGGGACAGAGAGGGGACACGGGGACGGTGAGGGGACATGGGGACAGTGAGGGGACATGGGGATGGTGAGGGAACATGGGGACAGAGAGGGGACACGGGGACGGTGAGGGGACAGGGGGATGGCAGGGGGACACGGGGACAATGAGGGGGACACAGGGATGGCCCGGGGACATGGGGACGGTGAGGGGACAAGGGGACAGAGAGGGGACATGGGGACGGTGAGGGGACATGGGGACCGCGAGGGGACACGTGGATGGCAGGGGGACATGGGGACGGTGAGGGGACACGGGGACAGTGAGGAGACAGGGGGACAGAGAGGGGACACAGAGATGGTGAGGGGACAGGGGGACAGTGAGGGAACATGGGGACAGAGAGGGGACACGGGGACGGTGAGGGGACAGGGGGATGGCAGGGGGACACGGGGACAATGAGGGGGACACATGGATGGCCAGGGGGCATGGGGACGGTGAGGGGACACGGGGATGGTGAAGGGACGCAGGGACAGAGAGGGGACACGGGGACGGTGAGGGGACACGGGGATGGTGAGGGGACATGGGGACAGAAAGGGGAAGAGGGGACACGGGGATGGTAAGGGGACATGGGGACAGAGAGGGGACACAGGGACGGTGAGGGAGGGGACACGGGGATGGTGAGGGGACAGGGGGACAGTGAGGGGACACGGGGATGGGGAGGGGACACGGGGATGGCAGGGGGACACGGGGATGGGGAGGGGGTGACACGGGGACAGTGTGGGGGGGGACAGGGACGGTGGGGGGGGACACGGGGATGGTGGGGGGACATGGGGACAGTGGGGGGGGACAGGGACGGTGTGGGGGGGACACGGGGACGGTGAGGGGGGGACAGAGGGACGGTGGGGGGGGCACGGGGACAGTGTGGGGGGGACACAGGGACGGTGGGGGGGGACACGGGGACAGCGCGGGGGGGACACGGGGACGGTGTGGGGGGGGGCACGGGGACGGTGAGGGGGGGACACGGGGACAGCGGGGGGGGGACACGGGGACGGTGTGGGGGGACACGGGGATGGTGGGGGGACATGGGGACGGTGGGGGGGGGCACGGGGACGGTGAGGGGGGGACACGGGGACAGTGGGGGGCGACAGAGGGACGGTGGGGGGGGACACAGGGACGGTGGGGGGGGCACGGGGACGGTGAGGGGGGGGACACGGGGACAGTGGGGGGGGGACACGGGGACGGTGAGGGGGGGACACGGGGACAGTGGGGGGGGGACACGGGGACAGTGGGGGGGACACACGACAGCCGGGGGGGGGGACGGGACGGACACACACGACAGCCGGGGACAGGCCAGAGGGGGAGGGGACAGCGGGGGGGAGGGGACGCGGGGACAGGGAGGGGCGGGCGCCGGGGGGGGGGGACACACGCACACGGGGACCGGAGACATTTGGGGACCCCTGGGGACATTTGGGGACATTTGGGGACCGCTGGGGCCCCCCCCCGCCCCCTCCCCGCCCTCACCGGCCCCTCCCGCCGCTCCAACCGCCGCTCCCGCCTCAGGCCGCCGCCGCCGCGCAATGACGTCACGTCCGGCGGCGCCGGCGCAAAAGCCGGAAAGGACCATAGAGACGGAACGAGACGGAGCGGCCGCTCCGGGCGGGGCGGGGCCGCTCTGGGCGGTGGGAGGAGGAACAGAGACGGGGGCGCTGGGGGCTGGAGAAGACCATGGACCGGGGACCGGGGACCGGGGGCCATCTCCGGTTCTCCTGGAGACCAGGGGCCATCTCCAGGTTCTGGAGACCAGGGACCATCTTCAGGTTCTCCTGGAGACCAGGGACCATCTCCAGGTTCTGGAGACCAGGGACCATCTCCGGGTTCTCCTGGAGACCAGGGACCATCTCTGGGTTCTGGAGACCAGGGACCATCTCCAGGTTCTCCTGGAGACCAAGGGCCATCTCTGGGTTCTCCTGGAGACCAAGGACCGTCTCTGGGTTCTGGAGACCAGGGACCATCTCTGGTTCTCCTGGAGACCAGGGGCCATCTCCGGTTCTCCTGGAGACCAGGGACCATCTCTGGTTCTCCTGGAGACCAAGGACCATCTCTGGTTCTCCAGACCAAGGGCCATCTCCAGGTTCTCCTGGAGACCAGGGGCCATCTCCGGTTCTCCTGGAGACCAAGGACCGTCTCTGGGTTCTGGAGACCAGGGACCATCTCGGGTTCTCCTGGAGACCAAGGGCCATCTCCGGTTCTCCTGGAGACCAGGGACCATCTCTGGGTTCTGGAGACCAGGGGCCATCTCCGGTTCTCCTGGAGACCAGGGACCATCTCCAGGTTCTGGAGACCACGGGCCATCTCCGGTTCTCCTGGAGACCAAGGGCCATCTCTGGATTCTGGAGACCAGGGACCATCTCCAGGTTCTCCTGGAGACCAGGGGCCATCTCTGGGTTCTCCTGGAGACCAAGGACCGTCTCCGGGTTCTCCTGGAGACCAAGGACCGTCTCTGGGTTCTGGAGACCAGGGACCATCTCGGGTTCTCCTGGAGACCAAGGGCCATCTCCGGGTTCTCCTGGAGACCAAGGACCGTCTCTGGGTTCTGGAGACCAGGGGCCATCTCTGGGTTCTCCTGGAGACCAAGGGCCATCTCTGGGTTCTGGAGACCACGGGCCATCTCCGGGTTCTCCTGGAGACCACGGGCCATCTCTGGGTTCTGGAGACCACGGGCCATCTCCAGGTTCTCCTGGAGACCAGGGACCATCTCCAGGTTCTCCTGGAGACCAAGGACCGTCTCCGGGTTCTCCTGGAGACCAAGGACCGTCTCTGGGTTCTGGAGACCAGGGGCCATCTTGGGGTTCTCCTGGAGACCAAGGACCATCTCCAGGTTCTGGAGGCCAAGGGCCATCTCTGGGTTGTCCTGGAGACCAGGGGCCATCTCGGGGTTCTCCTGGAGACCAAGGACCATCTCTGGTTCTCCAGACCAAGGGCCATCTCCGGGTTCTCCTGGAAACCAGGGACCATCTCCGATTCTCCTGGAGACCAAGGACCATCTCCGATTCTCCTGGAGACCATGGGCCATCTCTGGGTTCTCCTGGAGACCAGGGACCATCTCCAATTCTCCTGGAGACCAGGGACCATCTCCAGGTCCCTCCCAGGTTCTCCTGGACACTCAACGTCCCCGGGTCCTCCTGGAAGCCTGGCTGATGGCTCCAAGTTCTCCCGGAGGTCTGGAGACCATCTCAGGGTTCCTCGGGAAGCCCAGACGATGTTCCCAGGTTCTGCTTGACACGTGGCTGATGTCCCCATGTTCTCCTGGAAGCCCTGGTGATGCCTCCAGGGTCCTCCCAGGTTCTCCTGGATGTCTCCAGGTTCTCCCAGGTCCCCCCTCGACACCTGAACAATGTCCCCAGGTCCTCCTGGAAGCCCGGATGATGCCTCCAGGTTCCTCTCAGGTTCTCCTAGAAATCCTGGTCCACATCTCCATGTTCTCCTGGGTTCCCTTGGACACTTGATGTCCTCGGGTCCTCCTGGAAGCCCGGATGATGCCTTCAGTTTCCTCCCAGGTTCTTCTGGACATCTCCAGGTTCTTCCACGTTCTCCTGGACGTCTCCGGGTTCTCCCAGGTCCCCCCTCGACACCCGAACAATGTCCTCGGGTCCCCCTGGAAGCCTGGATGATGCCTCCAGGTTCCTCCCAGGTTCTCCTGGAAATCCTGGTCGACGTCTCCATGTTCTCTTGGGTTCGCTTGGACACTTGATGTCCCCAGGTCCTCCCGGAAACTTGGATGATGCCTTCAGGTTCCTCCAAGGTTCTCCTGAACGTCTCCAGGTTCCTCCCAGGTTCTTCTGGACATCTCCAGGTTCTTCCAGGTTCTCCTGGACGTCTCCGGGTTCTCCCAGGTCCCCCCTCGACACCCGAACAATGTCCTCGGGTCCCCCTGGAAGCCCAGATGATGCCTCCAGGTTCCTCCCAGGTTCTCCTGGACATCTCCAGGTTCTTCCAGGTTCTCCTGGACATCTCCGGGTTCTCCCAGGTCCCCCCTCGACACCCGAACAATGTCCCCGGGTCCCCCTGGAAGCCCGGCTGATGCCTCCAGGTTCTCCCGGAGCTCTGGAGACCATCTCAGGGTTCCCCCCCCCGGGAAGCCGGGATGATGCCTCCAGGTTCCTCCCGCGTCCCCACCAACGTCCCCCTCCATCCGGCCGCCTTCTCCCGAAGGATCCGCCAAAAAAAAAGGCCCAAACCGCTGACATCCCCCCAACGGCGGCCCCCCCAAAAAAAAAACGACAAAAAAATTTAAAAAATGAAGGGTTTTTTTTTTATTAAATTTGGGGGGGGGGGGGGGAACCCCACAAACCCCCCCCCCCCCAAAACGGCGCCCGAACGACGGCTCAGAAATGGGGGGAAAAAACGGGATTTTGAGAAACGAAAGGGATTTTCTGGAGCGAAAAAGGAGAGAAGGGAAAAAAAAAAAAAAAAAAAAAGAGGGATTTGAGGGGGGGGGGAAGGGAATTTGGGGGGGGGGGCGGGGGGGGGGGCCCAAAATTGGGATTTTGGGGGTAAACCCCCCCCCCCCAAGGCTTTAAGAGCAAAACCAGGGGGGCAGAAAAAGGGGAAATCTGGGCACTTTAAAGCCGGGGCTGGGGGGGGGCTGTGAGAAATTGGGGTGCGTCCCCCCCCCCGTCCCCTCATCCCCCCTCTGCCCCCCCCTTCCCATTTTTAGCCCCCCCCCCCATTTCGGGGTCTCCCATAATTCCCTTTATTCCCCTTGGAGGCAGGGGGGGGTAACGCTGCCACACTCCTTTGGAGACACCCCCTTTTTTTTTTTTTCTTTTTTGGGGGGGGACACCCCCGCATAAATTTTTGGGGCCCCCCCCCAAATTTGGGGTGCTCCCCCCCCCCCCCCCGTTTTTTTTTAGGCCTCCTCCTCGCTCAGCAGCATGTTGGGGATCCCCCGGGAGATGGGGAAGCGACGCCCCGAATCCGGGCACTGCAGGACCCCCTCCAGCACCTCCACCTGCGGGGGGGGGACACACACACACATTTGGGGGGGGGGGGGTATAAGGGGACAACCCCCCCCCTCCCCACAACAAGGGTTTTGGGGTGTCCCCCCCCCTCCTCACCTCCAGCAGGACGTGGTGCACCCGCCGCAGAAAGGCTTCGTCCCCCTCGTAGTCGGGGGCGGGTTCGGGGGGCAGCTCCGAGGGGTGCCCCAGCTTTTTTTTTGGGGGGGGGGGCACATGAGGTGGTGGTGGGGGGGCTGTGGGACCCCCAAAATGCTCCCCCCCCCACCTCCCCCCCCCAAAAAAAGCAGAGGTCACTGGCACCCCCCAACTTGGGGCTCCCCCAAACTGGGATTTCCCCCCCCCCCCCCAAAAAAAAACTACGGACCCCTCAACTTGCCCCCCCCCCCCCTCCTAAACTGCCCCCCCCATAAACCAGAGACACCCCCCACACCCCCCCCAAAATTGGGACCCCGCCTCCCCACCGCCCCCGCCAACCCTAGACCACCCTGTACCCCAGGCCCCCCCCCCCCCCAAATCGGGACCCCTTTACCTTTATGGCCCCCCCCCCTCAGTGAAACCCCCCCCACGAACACCCACACCCCCCCCCCCCAAATCACCACCCCCCCCCCCCCCCCCCAACTGGAGCCCCACTGGAGCCCCCCCACCTGGGATCCACCAAACCGGGACCCCCCCCAAACCAGAACCACCCCCCCCCCACACACATCGGAGACCCCCGAAACCGGACACACCCCCCACCCCCCCCCCCGTGTCCCCCCCCCCCCCGCAAACCGGAGTCCCCCCGTTGTCCCTCCTTGGACCCTCCACCTCCCCCCCACCCCGCCCCCCCCGTTTTCCCCCCCCCAAACCGGAGCCCCCCCCGGTGCTCTTCCCCTCGGTGTTCTCCCCCGGGCCCCCCAACATCCCCCCCCCCCCCCCCGCCGGTTCCCCCCCAAAACCGGAAGCCCTCCCGGTGCCCCCCCCAAACCGGAGCCCCCCCGGTGCCCCCGTCCCCCCCCCGCAAACTCACGCTCTCCGGCCGCCTGAAGCAGCGCGGCCCAGCGGAGCCGCGGCACCAACCGCGCCACGAAGGCGGCGTTGAACGGCACCGGGCCGACC
>NW_026961636.1:0-69061 GCF_963924245.1 Chroicocephalus ridibundus
TGGTTCCTGGTTTCCCTGCAGCGCTGAAGAGAATGTTAGCAAAGAGGTAACCGGCACAGCGAAAACAGTACTCAAAGACAGGGAGAGCAAGCTCTCTCTTGGCACTTTGGATGTGGGACATACAGCGAGATGTTTGCTGCTTTTGCGTTTGGCTGTTGGGAGATTTACAGCACAAAGATATCTAGTTGATTTGAAGCAGTTCCGAGAAAGTCTAAACATAATCGCCACTTCTCCCTCCTGGCACTTTCCATGTGGGAGATATAGCAGGATGTATATTGGTTTTGAGGACAACTCAATGGACAGTGTAGGGAGAAAAGTTCCTGGCTCCTTGAATGCCGTTCCTGGAGACACTGCGATCAATGTGGGAGATATGTCAAGATGTGTGTTGGTTTTGAGGACGGCTCTCTGGAGAGTCTTAGCAAAGAGGTCACAGGATAATCAGAGCAATTCTCAGAGACACTGAGAACAAGATGGACAGTTCCCTCCTGGCACTTTCCCTGTAGGAGATACCGCAAGACGTTTCTGTAGATTGGGCACAGCGCTCTGCAGGGTGTTAGCAGAGACTTTCCCGGGACAGTGAAACCCTATGTCAGAGACACTGAGAAGAAGCCCCAATGTTCCCTCCAGGCACTTTCAGTGTGGGTGCCTTCTCCACGTGGTTCCTGGTTTCCCTGCAGCGCTGAAGAGAATGTTAGCAAAGAGGTAACCGGCACAGCGAAAACAGTACTCAAAGAGAGGGAGAGCAAGCTCTCTCTTGGCACTTTGGATGTGGGACATACAGCGAGATGTTTGCTGCTTTTGCGTTTGGCTGTTGGGAGATTTACAGCACAAAGATATCTAGTTGATTGAAGCAGTTCCGAGAAAGTCTAAACATAATCGCCACTTCTCCCTCCTGGCACTTTCCATGTGGGAGATATAGCAGGATGTATATTGGTTTTGAGGACAACTCAATGGACAGTGTAGGGAGAAAAGTTCCTGGCTCCTTGAATGCCGTTCCTGGAGACACTGCGATCAATGTGGGAGATATGTCAAGATGTGTGTTGGTTTTGAGGACGGCTCTCTGGAGAGTCTTAGCAAAGAGGTCACAGGGATAATCAGAGCAATTCTCAGAGACACTGAGAACAAGATGGACAGTTCCCTCCTGGCACTTTCCCTGTAGGAGATACCGCAAGACGTTTCTGTAGATTGGGCACAGCGCTCTGCAGGGTGTTAGCAGAGACTTTCCCGGACAGTGAAACCCTATGTCAGAGACACTGAGAAGAAGCCCCAATGTTCCCTCCAGGCACTTTCAGTGTGGGTGCCTTCTCCACGTGGTTCCTGGTTTCCCTGCAGCGCTGAAGAGAATGTTAGCAAAGAGGTAACCGGCACAGCGAAAACAGTACTCAAAGACAGGGAGAGCAAGCTCTCTCTTGGCACTTTGGATGTGGGACATACAGCGAGATGTTTGCTGCTTTTGCGTTTGGCTGTTGGGAGATTTACAGCACAAAGATATCTAGTTGATTTGAAGCAGTTCCGAGAAAGTCTAAACATAATCGCCACTTCTCCCTCCTGGCACTTTCCATGTGGGAGATATAGCAGGATGTATATTGGTTTTGAGGACAACTCAATGGACAGTGTAGGGAGAAAAGTTCCTGGCTCCTTGAATGCCGTTCCTGGAGACACTGCGATCAATGTGGGAGATATGTCAAGATGTGTGTTTGTTTTGAGGACGGCTCTCTGGAGAGTCTTAGCAAAGAGGTCACAGGGATAATCAGAGCAATTCTCAGAGACACTGAGAACAAGATGGACAGTTCCCTCCTGGCACTTTCCCTGTAGGAGATACCGCAAGACGTTTCTGTAGATTGGGCACAGCGCTCTGCAGGGTGTTAGCAGAGACTTTCCCGGGACAGTGAAACCCTATGTCAGAGACACTGAGAAGAAGCCCCAATGTTCCCTCCAGGCACTTTCAGTGTGGGTGCCTTCTCCACGTGGTTCCTGGTTTCCCTGCAGCGCTGAAGAGAATGTTAGCAAAGAGGTAACCGGCACAGCGAAAACAGTACTCAAAGACAGGGAGAGCAAGCTCTCTCTTGGCACTTTGGATGTGGGACATACAGCGAGATGTTTGCTGCTTTTGCGTTTGGCTGTTGGGAGATTTACAGCACAAAGATATCTAGTTGATTTGAAGCAGTTCCGAGAAAGTCTAAACATAATCGCCACTTCTCCCTCCTGGCACTTTCCATGTGGGAGATATAGCAGGATGTATATTGGTTTTGAGGACAACTCAATGGACAGTGTAGGGAGAAAAGTTCCTGGCTCCTTGAATGCCGTTCCTGGAGACACTGCGATCAATGTGGGAGATATGTCAAGATGTGTGTTTGTTTTGAGGACGGCTCTCTGGAGAGTCTTAGCAAAGAGGTCACAGGGATAATCAGAGCAATTCTCAGAGACACTGAGAACAAGATGGACAGTTCCCTCCTGGCACTTTCCCTGTAGGAGATACCGCAAGACGTTTCTGTAGATTGGGCACAGCGCTCTGCAGGGTGTTAGCAGAGACTTTCCCGGGACAGTGAAACCCTATGTCAGAGACACTGAGAAGAAGCCCCAGTGTTCCCTCCAGGCACTTTCAGTGTGGGTGCCTTCTCCACGTGGTTCCTGGTTTCCCTGCAGCGCTGAAGAGAATGTTAGCAAAGAGGTAACCGGGACAGTGAAAACAGTACTCAAAGACAGGGAGAGCAAGCTCTCTCTTGGCACTTTGGATGTGGGACATACAGCGAGATGTTTGCTGCTTTTGCGTTTGGCTGTTGGGAGATTTACAGCACAAAGATATCTAGTTGATTTGAAGCAGTTCCGAGAAAGTCTAAACATAATCGCCACTTCTCCCTCCTGGCACTTTCCATGTGGGAGATATAGCAGGATGTATATTGGTTTTGAGGACAACTCAATGGACAGTGTAGGGAGAAAAGTTCCTGGCTCCTTGAATGCCGTTCCTGGAGACACTGCGATCAATGTGGGAGATATGTCAAGATGTGTGTTTGTTTTGAGGACGGCTCTCTGGAGAGTCTTAGCAAAGAGGTCACAGGGATAATCAGAGCAATTCTCAGAGACACTGAGAACAAGATGGACAGTTCCCTCCTGGCACTTTCCCTGTAGGAGATACCGCAAGACGTTTCTGTAGATTGGGCACAGCGCTCTGCAGGGTGTTAGCAGAGACTTTCCCGGGACAGTGAAACCCTATGTCAGAGACACTGAGAAGAAGCCCCAATGTTCCCTCCAGGCACTTTCAGTGTGGGTGCCTTCTCCACGTGGTTCCTGGTTTCCCTGCAGCGCTGAAGAGAATGTTAGCAAAGAGGTAACCGGCACAGCGAAAACAGTACTCAAAGACAGGGAGAGCAAGCTCTCTCTTGGCACTTTGGATGTGGGACATACAGCGAGATGTTTGCTGCTTTTGCGTTTGGCTGTTGGGAGATTTACAGCACAAAGATATCTAGTTGATTTGAAGCAGTTCCGAGAAAGTCTAAACATAATCGCCACTTCTCCCTCCTGGCACTTTCCATGTGGGAGATATAGCAGGATGTATATTGGTTTTGAGGACAACTCAATGGACAGTGTAGGGAGAAAAGTTCCTGGCTCCTTGAATGCCGTTCCTGGAGACACTGCGATCAATGTGGGAGATATGTCAAGATGTGTGTTGGTTTTGAGGACGGCTCTCTGGAGAGTCTTAGCAAAGAGGTCACAGGGATAATCAGAGCAATTCTCAGAGACACTGAGAACAAGATGGACAGTTCCCTCCTGGCACTTTCCCTGTAGGAGATACCGCAAGACGTTTCTGTAGATTGGGCACAGCGCTCTGCAGGGTGTTAGCAGAGACTTTCCCGGGACAGTGAAACCCTATGTCAGAGACACTGAGAAGAAGCCCCAATGTTCCCTCCAGGCACTTTCAGTGTGGGTGCCTTCTCCACGTGGTTCCTGGTTTCCCTGCAGCGCTGAAGAGAATGTTAGCAAAGAGGTAACCGGCACAGCGAAAACAGTACTCAAAGACAGGGAGAGCAAGCTCTCTCTTGGCACTTTGGATGTGGGACATACAGCGAGATGTTTGCTGCTTTTGCGTTTGGCTGTTGGGAGATTTACAGCACAAAGATATCTAGTTGATTTGAAGCAGTTCCGAGAAAGTCTAAACATAATCGCCACTTCTCCCTCCTGGCACTTTCCATGTGGGAGATATAGCAGGATGTATATTGGTTTTGAGGACAACTCAATGGACAGTGTAGGGAGAAAAGTTCCTGGCTCCTTGAATGCCGTTCCTGGAGACACTGCGATCAATGTGGGAGATATGTCAAGATGTGTGTTTGTTTTGAGGACGGCTCTCTGGAGAGTCTTAGCAAAGAGGTCACAGGGATAATCAGAGCAATTCTCAGAGACACTGAGAACAAGATGGACAGTTCCCTCCTGGCACTTTCCCTGTAGGAGATACCGCAAGACGTTTCTGTAGATTGGGCACAGCGCTCTGCAGGGTGTTAGCAGAGACTTTCCCGGGACAGTGAAACCCTATGTCAGAGACACTGAGAAGAAGCCCCAATGTTCCCTCCAGGCACTTTCAGTGTGGGTGCCTTCTCCACGTGGTTCCTGGTTTCCCTGCAGCGCTGAAGAGAATGTTAGCAAAGAGGTAACCGGCACAGCGAAAACAGTACTCAAAGACAGGGAGAGCAAGCTCTCTCTTGGCACTTTGGATGTGGGACATACAGCGAGATGTTTGCTGCTTTTGCGTTTGGCTGTTGGGAGATTTACAGCACAAAGATATCTAGTTGATTTGAAGCAGTTCCGAGAAAGTCTAAACATAATCGCCACTTCTCCCTCCTGGCACTTTCCATGTGGGAGATATAGCAGGATGTATATTGGTTTTGAGGACAACTCAATGGACAGTGTAGGGAGAAAAGTTCCTGGCTCCTTGAATGCCGTTCCTGGAGACACTGCGATCAATGTGGGAGATATGTCAAGATGTGTGTTTGTTTTGAGGACGGCTCTCTGGAGAGTCTTAGCAAAGAGGTCACAGGGATAATCAGAGCAATTCTCAGAGACACTGAGAACAAGATGGACAGTTCCCTCCTGGCACTTTCCCTGTAGGAGATACCGCAAGACGTTTCTGTAGATTGGGCACAGCGCTCTGCAGGGTGTTAGCAGAGACTTTCCCGGGACAGTGAAACCCTATGTCAGAGACACTGAGAAGAAGCCCCAATGTTCCCTCCAGGCACTTTCAGTGTGGGTGCCTTCTCCACGTGGTTCCTGGTTTCCCTGCAGCGCTGAAGAGAATGTTAGCAAAGAGGTAACCGGCACAGCGAAAACAGTACTCAAAGACAGGGAGAGCAAGCTCTCTCTTGGCACTTTGGATGTGGGACATACAGCGAGATGTTTGCTGCTTTTGCGTTTGGCTGTTGGGAGATTTACAGCACAAAGATATCTAGTTGATTTGAAGCAGTTCCGAGAAAGTCTAAACATAATCGCCACTTCTCCCTCCTGGCACTTTCCATGTGGGAGATATAGCAGGATGTATATTGGTTTTGAGGACAACTCAATGGACAGTGTAGGGAGAAAAGTTCCTGGCTCCTTGAATGCCGTTCCTGGAGACACTGCGATCAATGTGGGAGATATGTCAAGATGTGTGTTTGTTTTGAGGACGGCTCTCTGGAGAGTCTTAGCAAAGAGGTCACAGGGATAATCAGAGCAATTCTCAGAGACACTGAGAACAAGATGGACAGTTCCCTCCTGGCACTTTCCCTGTAGGAGATACCGCAAGACGTTTCTGTAGATTGGGCACAGCGCTCTGCAGGGTGTTAGCAGAGACTTTCCCGGGACAGTGAAACCCTATGTCAGAGACACTGAGAAGAAGCCCCAATGTTCCCTCCAGGCACTTTCAGTGTGGGTGCCTTCTCCACGTGGTTCCTGGTTTCCCTGCAGCGCTGAAGAGAATGTTAGCAAAGAGGTAACCGGCACAGCGAAAACAGTACTCAAAGAGAGGGAGAGCAAGCTCTCTCTTGGCACTTTGGATGTGGGACATACAGCGAGATGTTTGCTGCTTTTGCGTTTGGCTGTTGGGAGATTTACAGCACAAAGATATCTAGTTGATTTGAAGCAGTTCCGAGAAAGTCTAAACATAATCGCCACTTCTCCCTCCTGGCACTTTCCATGTGGGAGATATAGCAGGATGTATATTGGTTTTGAGGACAACTCAATGGACAGTGTAGGGAGAAAAGTTCCTGGCTCCTTGAATGCCGTTCCTGGAGACACTGCGATCAATGTGGGAGATATGTCAAGATGTGTGTTGGTTTTGAGGACGGCTCTCTGGAGAGTCTTAGCAAAGAGGTCACAGGGATAATCAGAGCAATTCTCAGAGACACTGAGAACAAGATGGACAGTTCCCTCCTGGCACTTTCCCTGTAGGAGATACCGCAAGACGTTTCTGTAGATTGGGCACAGCGCTCTGCAGGGTGTTAGCAGAGACTTTCCCGGGACAGTGAAACCCTATGTCAGAGACACTGAGAAGAAGCCCCAATGTTCCCTCCAGGCACTTTCAGTGTGGGTGCCTTCTCCACGTGGTTCCTGGTTTCCCTGCAGCGCTGAAGAGAATGTTAGCAAAGAGGTAACCGGCACAGCGAAAACAGTACTCAAAGACAGGGAGAGCAAGCTCTCTCTTGGCACTTTGGATGTGGGACATACAGCGAGATGTTTGCTGCTTTTGCGTTTGGCTGTTGGGAGATTTACAGCACAAAGATATCTAGTTGATTTGAAGCAGTTCCGAGAAAGTCTAAACATAATCGCCACTTCTCCCTCCTGGCACTTTCCATGTGGGAGATATAGCAGGATGTATATTGGTTTTGAGGACAACTCAATGGACAGTGTAGGGAGAAAAGTTCCTGGCTCCTTGAATGCCGTTCCTGGAGACACTGCGATCAATGTGGGAGATATGTCAAGATGTGTGTTTGTTTTGAGGACGGCTCTCTGGAGAGTCTTAGCAAAGAGGTCACAGGGATAATCAGAGCAATTCTCAGAGACACTGAGAACAAGATGGACAGTTCCCTCCTGGCACTTTCCCTGTAGGAGATACCGCAAGACGTTTCTGTAGATTGGGCACAGCGCTCTGCAGGGTGTTAGCAGAGACTTTCCCGGGACAGTGAAACCCTATGTCAGAGACACTGAGAAGAAGCCCCAGTGTTCCCTCCAGGCACTTTCAGTGTGGGTGCCTTCTCCACGTGGTTCCTGGTTTCCCTGCAGCGCTGAAGAGAATGTTAGCAAAGAGGTAACCGGGACAGTGAAAACAGTACTCAAAGACAGGGAGAGCAAGCTCTCTCTTGGCACTTTGGATGTGGGACATACAGCGAGATGTTTGCTGCTTTTGCGTTTGGCTGTTGGGAGATTTACAGCACAAAGATATCTAGTTGATTTGAAGCAGTTCCGAGAAAGTCTAAACATAATCGCCACTTCTCCCTCCTGGCACTTTCCATGTGGGAGATATAGCAGGATGTATATTGGTTTTGAGGACAACTCAATGGACAGTGTAGGGAGAAAAGTTCCTGGCTCCTTGAATGCCGTTCCTGGAGACACTGCGATCAATGTGGGAGATATGTCAAGATGTGTGTTTGTTTTGAGGACGGCTCTCTGGAGAGTCTTAGCAAAGAGGTCACAGGGATAATCAGAGCAATTCTCAGAGACACTGAGAACAAGATGGACAGTTCCCTCCTGGCACTTTCCCTGTAGGAGATACCGCAAGACGTTTCTGTAGATTGGGCACAGCGCTCTGCAGGGTGTTAGCAGAGACTTTCCCGGGACAGTGAAACCCTATGTCAGAGACACTGAGAAGAAGCCCCAATGTTCCCTCCAGGCACTTTCAGTGTGGGTGCCTTCTCCACGTGGTTCCTGGTTTCCCTGCAGCGCTGAAGAGAATGTTAGCAAAGAGGTAACCGGCACAGCGAAAACAGTACTCAAAGACAGGGAGAGCAAGCTCTCTCTTGGCACTTTGGATGTGGGACATACAGCGAGATGTTTGCTGCTTTTGCGTTTGGCTGTTGGGAGATTTACAGCACAAAGATATCTAGTTGATTTGAAGCAGTTCCGAGAAAGTCTAAACATAATCGCCACTTCTCCCTCCTGGCACTTTCCATGTGGGAGATATAGCAGGATGTATATTGGTTTTGAGGACAACTCAATGGACAGTGTAGGGAGAAAAGTTCCTGGCTCCTTGAATGCCGTTCCTGGAGACACTGCGATCAATGTGGGAGATATGTCAAGATGTGTGTTGGTTTTGAGGACGGCTCTCTGGAGAGTCTTAGCAAAGAGGTCACAGGGATAATCAGAGCAATTCTCAGAGACACTGAGAACAAGATGGACAGTTCCCTCCTGGCACTTTCCCTGTAGGAGATACCGCAAGACGTTTCTGTAGATTGGGCACAGCGCTCTGCAGGGTGTTAGCAGAGACTTTCCCGGGACAGTGAAACCCTATGTCAGAGACACTGAGAAGAAGCCCCAATGTTCCCTCCAGGCACTTTCAGTGTGGGTGCCTTCTCCACGTGGTTCCTGGTTTCCCTGCAGCGCTGAAGAGAATGTTAGCAAAGAGGTAACCGGCACAGCGAAAACAGTACTCAAAGACAGGGAGAGCAAGCTCTCTCTTGGCACTTTGGATGTGGGACATACAGCGAGATGTTTGCTGCTTTTGCGTTTGGCTGTTGGGAGATTTACAGCACAAAGATATCTAGTTGATTTGAAGCAGTTCCGAGAAAGTCTAAACATAATCGCCACTTCTCCCTCCTGGCACTTTCCATGTGGGAGATATAGCAGGATGTATATTGGTTTTGAGGACAACTCAATGGACAGTGTAGGGAGAAAAGTTCCTGGCTCCTTGAATGCCGTTCCTGGAGACACTGCGATCAATGTGGGAGATATGTCAAGATGTGTGTTTGTTTTGAGGACGGCTCTCTGGAGAGTCTTAGCAAAGAGGTCACAGGGATAATCAGAGCAATTCTCAGAGACACTGAGAACAAGATGGACAGTTCCCTCCTGGCACTTTCCCTGTAGGAGATACCGCAAGACGTTTCTGTAGATTGGGCACAGCGCTCTGCAGGGTGTTAGCAGAGACTTTCCCGGGACAGTGAAACCCTATGTCAGAGACACTGAGAAGAAGCCCCAATGTTCCCTCCAGGCACTTTCAGTGTGGGTGCCTTCTCCACGTGGTTCCTGGTTTCCCTGCAGCGCTGAAGAGAATGTTAGCAAAGAGGTAACCGGCACAGCGAAAACAGTACTCAAAGACAGGGAGAGCAAGCTCTCTCTTGGCACTTTGGATGTGGGACATACAGCGAGATGTTTGCTGCTTTTGCGTTTGGCTGTTGGGAGATTTACAGCACAAAGATATCTAGTTGATTTGAAGCAGTTCCGAGAAAGTCTAAACATAATCGCCACTTCTCCCTCCTGGCACTTTCCATGTGGGAGATATAGCAGGATGTATATTGGTTTTGAGGACAACTCAATGGACAGTGTAGGGAGAAAAGTTCCTGGCTCCTTGAATGCCGTTCCTGGAGACACTGCGATCAATGTGGGAGATATGTCAAGATGTGTGTTTGTTTTGAGGACGGCTCTCTGGAGAGTCTTAGCAAAGAGGTCACAGGGATAATCAGAGCAATTCTCAGAGACACTGAGAACAAGATGGACAGTTCCCTCCTGGCACTTTCCCTGTAGGAGATACCGCAAGACGTTTCTGTAGATTGGGCACAGCGCTCTGCAGGGTGTTAGCAGAGACTTTCCCGGGACAGTGAAACCCTATGTCAGAGACACTGAGAAGAAGCCCCAATGTTCCCTCCAGGCACTTTCAGTGTGGGTGCCTTCTCCACGTGGTTCCTGGTTTCCCTGCAGCGCTGAAGAGAATGTTAGCAAAGAGGTAACCGGCACAGCGAAAACAGTACTCAAAGACAGGGAGAGCAAGCTCTCTCTTGGCACTTTGGATGTGGGACATACAGCGAGATGTTTGCTGCTTTTGCGTTTGGCTGTTGGGAGATTTACAGCACAAAGATATCTAGTTGATTTGAAGCAGTTCCGAGAAAGTCTAAACATAATCGCCACTTCTCCCTCCTGGCACTTTCCATGTGGGAGATATAGCAGGATGTATATTGGTTTTGAGGACAACTCAATGGACAGTGTAGGGAGAAAAGTTCCTGGCTCCTTGAATGCCGTTCCTGGAGACACTGCGATCAATGTGGGAGATATGTCAAGATGTGTGTTTGTTTTGAGGACGGCTCTCTGGAGAGTCTTAGCAAAGAGGTCACAGGGATAATCAGAGCAATTCTCAGAGACACTGAGAACAAGATGGACAGTTCCCTCCTGGCACTTTCCCTGTAGGAGATACCGCAAGACGTTTCTGTAGATTGGGCACAGCGCTCTGCAGGGTGTTAGCAGAGACTTTCCCGGGACAGTGAAACCCTATGTCAGAGACACTGAGAAGAAGCCCCAATGTTCCCTCCAGGCACTTTCAGTGTGGGTGCCTTCTCCACGTGGTTCCTGGTTTCCCTGCAGCGCTGAAGAGAATGTTAGCAAAGAGGTAACCGGCACAGCGAAAACAGTACTCAAAGAGAGGGAGAGCAAGCTCTCTCTTGGCACTTTGGATGTGGGACATACAGCGAGATGTTTGCTGCTTTTGCGTTTGGCTGTTGGGAGATTTACAGCACAAAGATATCTAGTTGATTTGAAGCAGTTCCGAGAAAGTCTAAACATAATCGCCACTTCTCCCTCCTGGCACTTTCCATGTGGGAGATATAGCAGGATGTATATTGGTTTTGAGGACAACTCAATGGACAGTGTAGGGAGAAAAGTTCCTGGCTCCTTGAATGCCGTTCCTGGAGACACTGCGATCAATGTGGGAGATATGTCAAGATGTGTGTTGGTTTTGAGGACGGCTCTCTGGAGAGTCTTAGCAAAGAGGTCACAGGGATAATCAGAGCAATTCTCAGAGACACTGAGAACAAGATGGACAGTTCCCTCCTGGCACTTTCCCTGTAGGAGATACCGCAAGACGTTTCTGTAGATTGGGCACAGCGCTCTGCAGGGTGTTAGCAGAGACTTTCCCGGGACAGTGAAACCCTATGTCAGAGACACTGAGAAGAAGCCCCAATGTTCCCTCCAGGCACTTTCAGTGTGGGTGCCTTCTCCACGTGGTTCCTGGTTTCCCTGCAGCGCTGAAGAGAATGTTAGCAAAGAGGTAACCGGGACAGTGAAAACAGTACTCAAAGACAGGGAGAGCAAGCTCTCTCTTGGCACTTTGGATGTGGGACATACAGCGAGATGTTTGCTGCTTTTGCGTTTGGCTGTTGGGAGATTTACAGCACAAAGATATCTAGTTGATTTGAAGCAGTTCCGAGAAAGTCTAAACATAATCGCCACTTCTCCCTCCTGGCACTTTCCATGTGGGAGATATAGCAGGATGTATATTGGTTTTGAGGACAACTCAATGGACAGTGTAGGGAGAAAAGTTCCTGGCTCCTTGAATGCCGTTCCTGGAGACACTGCGATCAATGAGGGAGATATGTCAAGATGTGTGTTGGTTTTGAGGACGGCTCTCTGGAGAGTCTTAGCAAAGAGGTCACAGGGATAATCAGAGCAATTCTCAGAGACACTGAGAACAAGCTCGACAATTCCCTCCTGGCACTTTCCCTGTAGGAGATACCGCAAGACGTTTCTGTAGATTGGGCACAGCGCTCTGCAGGGTGTTAGCAGAGACTTTCCCGGGACAGTGAAACCCTATGTCAGAGACACTGAGAAGAAGCCCCAATGTTCCCTCCAGGCACTTTCAGTGTGGGTGCCTTCTCCACGTGGTTCCTGGTTTCCCTGCAGCGCTGAAGAGAATGTTAGCAAAGAGGTAACCGGCACAGCGAAAACAGTACTCAAAGACAGGGAGAGCAAGCTCTCTCTTGGCACTTTGGATGTGGGACATACAGCGAGATGTTTGCTGCTTTTGCGTTTGGCTGTTGGGAGATTTACAGCACAAAGATATCTAGTTGATTTGAAGCAGTTCCGAGAAAGTCTAAACATAATCGCCACTTCTCCCTCCTGGCACTTTCCATGTGGGAGATATAGCAGGATGTATATTGGTTTTGAGGACAACTCAATGGACAGTGTAGGGAGAAAAGTTCCTGGCTCCTTGAATGCCGTTCCTGGAGACACTGCGATCAATGTGGGAGATATGTCAAGATGTGTGTTGGTTTTGAGGACGGCTCTCTGGAGAGTCTTAGCAAAGAGGTCACAGGGATAATCAGAGCAATTCTCAGAGACACTGAGAACAAGATGGACAGTTCCCTCCTGGCACTTTCCCTGTAGGAGATACCGCAAGACGTTTCTGTAGATTGGGCACAGCGCTCTGCAGGGTGTTAGCAGAGACTTTCCCGGGACAGTGAAACCCTATGTCAGAGACACTGAGAAGAAGCCCCAATGTTCCCTCCAGGCACTTTCAGTGTGGGTGCCTTCTCCACGTGGTTCCTGGTTTCCCTGCAGCGCTGAAGAGAATGTTAGCAAAGAGGTAACCGGCACAGCGAAAACAGTACTCAAAGACAGGGAGAGCAAGCTCTCTCTTGGCACTTTGGATGTGGGACATACAGCGAGATGTTTGCTGCTTTTGCGTTTGGCTGTTGGGAGATTTACAGCACAAAGATATCTAGTTGATTTGAAGCAGTTCCGAGAAAGTCTAAACATAATCGCCACTTCTCCCTCCTGGCACTTTCCATGTGGGAGATATAGCAGGATGTATATTGGTTTTGAGGACAACTCAATGGACAGTGTAGGGAGAAAAGTTCCTGGCTCCTTGAATGCCGTTCCTGGAGACACTGCGATCAATGTGGGAGATATGTCAAGATGTGTGTTGGTTTTGAGGACGGCTCTCTGGAGAGTCTTAGCAAAGAGGTCACAGGGATAATCAGAGCAATTCTCAGAGACACTGAGAACAAGCTCGACAATTCCCTCCTGGCACTTTCCCTGTAGGAGATACCGCAAGACGTTTCTGTAGATTGGGCACAGCGCTCTGCAGGGTGTTAGCAGAGACTTTCCCGGGACAGTGAAACCCTATGTCAGAGACACTGAGAAGAAGCCCCAATGTTCCCTCCAGGCACTTTCAGTGTGGGTGCCTTCTCCACGTGGTTCCTGGTTTCCCTGCAGCGCTGAAGAGAATGTTAGCAAAGAGGTAACCGGCACAGCGAAAACAGTACTCAAAGACAGGGAGAGCAAGCTCTCTCTTGGCACTTTGGATGTGGGACATACAGCGAGATGTTTGCTGCTTTTGCGTTTGGCTGTTGGGAGATTTACAGCACAAAGATATCTAGTTGATTTGAAGCAGTTCCAAGAAAGTCTAAACATAATCGCCACTTCTCCCTCCTGGCACTTTCCATGTGGGAGATATAGCAGGATGTATATTGGTTTTGAGGACAACTCAATGGACAGTGTAGGGAGAAAAGTTCCTGGCTCCTTGAATGCCGTTCCTGGAGACACTGCGATCAATGTGGGAGATATGTCAAGATGTGTGTTGGTTTTGAGGACGGCTCTCTGGAGAGTCTTAGCAAAGAGGTCACAGGGATAATCAGAGCAATTCTCAGAGACACTGAGAACAAGATGGACAGTTCCCTCCTGGCACTTTCCCTGTAGGAGATACCGCAAGACGTTTCTGTAGATTGGGCACAGCGCTCTGCAGGGTGTTAGCAGAGACTTTCCCGGGACAGTGAAACCCTATGTCAGAGACACTGAGAAGAAGCCCCAATGTTCCCTCCAGGCACTTTCAGTGTGGGTGCCTTCTCCACGTGGTTCCTGGTTTCCCTGCAGCGCTGAAGAGAATGTTAGCAAAGAGGTAACCGGCACAGCGAAAACAGTACTCAAAGACAGGGAGAGCAAGCTCTCTCTTGGCACTTTGGATGTGGGACATACAGCGAGATGTTTGCTGCTTTTGCGTTTGGCTGTTGGGAGATTTACAGCACAAAGATATCTAGTTGATTTGAAGCAGTTCCGAGAAAGTCTAAACATAATCGCCACTTCTCCCTCCTGGCACTTTCCATGTGGGAGATATAGCAGGATGTATATTGGTTTTGAGGACAACTCAATGGACAGTGTAGGGAGAAAAGTTCCTGGCTCCTTGAATGCCGTTCCTGGAGACACTGCGATCAATGTGGGAGATATGTCAAGATGTGTGTTTGTTTTGAGGACGGCTCTCTGGAGAGTCTTAGCAAAGAGGTCACAGGGATAATCAGAGCAATTCTCAGAGACACTGAGAACAAGATGGACAGTTCCCTCCTGGCACTTTCCCTGTAGGAGATACCGCAAGACGTTTCTGTAGATTGGGCACAGCGCTCTGCAGGGTGTTAGCAGAGACTTTCCCGGGACAGTGAAACCCTATGTCAGAGACACTGAGAAGAAGCCCCAATGTTCCCTCCAGGCACTTTCAGTGTGGGTGCCTTCTCCACGTGGTTCCTGGTTTCCCTGCAGCGCTGAAGAGAATGTTAGCAAAGAGGTAACCGGCACAGCGAAAACAGTACTCAAAGACAGGGAGAGCAAGCTCTCTCTTGGCACTTTGGATGTGGGACATACAGCGAGATGTTTGCTGCTTTTGCGTTTGGCTGTTGGGAGATTTACAGCACAAAGATATCTAGTTGATTTGAAGCAGTTCCGAGAAAGTCTAAACATAATCGCCACTTCTCCCTCCTGGCACTTTCCATGTGGGAGATATAGCAGGATGTATATTGGTTTTGAGGACAACTCAATGGACAGTGTAGGGAGAAAAGTTCCTGGCTCCTTGAATGCCGTTCCTGGAGACACTGCGATCAATGTGGGAGATATGTCAAGATGTGTGTTGGTTTTGAGGACGGCTCTCTGGAGAGTCTTAGCAAAGAGGTCACAGGGATAATCAGAGCAATTCTCAGAGACACTGAGAACAAGAAGGACAGTTCCCTCCTGGCACTTTCCCTGTAGGAGATACCGCAAGACGTTTCTGTAGATTGGGCACAGCGCTCTGCAGGGTGTTAGCAGAGACTTTCCCGGGACAGTGAAACCCTATGTCAGAGACACTGAGAAGAAGCCCCAATGTTCCCTCCAGGCACTTTCAGTGTGGGTGCCTTCTCCACGTGGTTCCTGGTTTCCCTGCAGCGCTGAAGAGAATGTTAGCAAAGAGGTAACCGGCACAGCGAAAACAGTACTCAAAGAGAGGGAGAGCAAGCTCTCTCTTGGCACTTTGGATGTGGGACATACAGCGAGATGTTTGCTGCTTTTGCGTTTGGCTGTTGGGAGATTTACAGCACAAAGATATCTAGTTGATTTGAAGCAGTTCCGAGAAAGTCTAAACATAATCGCCACTTCTCCCTCCTGGCACTTTCCATGTGGGAGATATAGCAGGATGTATATTGGTTTTGAGGACAACTCAATGGACAGTGTAGGGAGAAAAGTTCCTGGCTCCTTGAATGCCGTTCCTGGAGACACTGCGATCAATGTGGGAGATATGTCAAGATGTGTGTTGGTTTTGAGGACGGCTCTCTGGAGAGTCTTAGCAAAGAGGTCACAGGGATAATCAGAGCAATTCTCAGAGACACTGAGAACAAGCTCGACAATTCCCTCCTGGCACTTTCCCTGTAGGAGATACCGCAAGACGTTTCTGTAGATTGGGCACAGCGCTCTGCAGGGTGTTAGCAGAGACTTTCCCGGGACAGTGAAACCCTATGTCAGAGACACTGAGAAGAAGCCCCAATGTTCCCTCCAGGCACTTTCAGTGTGGGTGCCTTCTCCACGTGGTTCCTGGTTTCCCTGCAGCGCTGAAGAGAATGTTAGCAAAGAGGTAACCGGCACAGCGAAAACAGTACTCAAAGACAGGGAGAGCAAGCTCTCTCTTGGCACTTTGGATGTGGGACATACAGCGAGATGTTTGCTGCTTTTGCGTTTGGCTGTTGGGAGATTTACAGCACAAAGATATCTAGTTGATTTGAAGCAGTTCCGAGAAAGTCTAAACATAATCGCCACTTCTCCCTCCTGGCACTTTCCATGTGGGAGATATAGCAGGATGTATATTGGTTTTGAGGACAACTCAATGGACAGTGTAGGGAGAAAAGTTCCTGGCTCCTTGAATGCCGTTCCTGGAGACACTGCGATCAATGTGGGAGATATGTCAAGATGTGTGTTGGTTTTGAGGACGGCTCTCTGGAGAGTCTTAGCAAAGAGGTCACAGGGATAATCAGAGCAATTCTCAGAGACACTGAGAACAAGATGGACAGTTCCCTCCTGGCACTTTCCCTGTAGGAGATACCGCAAGACGTTTCTGTAGATTGGGCACAGCGCTCTGCAGGGTGTTAGCAGAGACTTTCCCGGGACAGTGAAACCCTATGTCAGAGACACTGAGAAGAAGCCCCAATGTTCCCTCCAGGCACTTTCAGTGTGGGTGCCTTCTCCACGTGGTTCCTGGTTTCCCTGCAGCGCTGAAGAGAATGTTAGCAAAGAGGTAACCGGCACAGCGAAAACAGTACTCAAAGAGAGGGAGAGCAAGCTCTCTCTTGGCACTTTGGATGTGGGACATACAGCGAGATGTTTGCTGCTTTTGCGTTTGGCTGTTGGGAGATTTACAGCACAAAGATATCTAGTTGATTTGAAGCAGTTCCGAGAAAGTCTAAACATAATCGCCACTTCTCCCTCCTGGCACTTTCCATGTGGGAGATATAGCAGGATGTATATTGGTTTTGAGGACAACTCAATGGACAGTGTAGGGAGAAAAGTTCCTGGCTCCTTGAATGCCGTTCCTGGAGACACTGCGATCAATGTGGGAGATATGTCAAGATGTGTGTTGGTTTTGAGGACGGCTCTCTGGAGAGTCTTAGCAAAGAGGTCACAGGGATAATCAGAGCAATTCTCAGAGACACTGAGAACAAGATGGACAGTTCCCTCCTGGCACTTTCCCTGTAGGAGATACCGCAAGACGTTTCTGTAGATTGGGCACAGCGCTCTGCAGGGTGTTAGCAGAGACTTTCCCGGGACAGTGAAACCCTATGTCAGAGACACTGAGAAGAAGCCCCAATGTTCCCTCCAGGCACTTTCAGTGTGGGTGCCTTCTCCACGTGGTTCCTGGTTTCCCTGCAGCGCTGAAGAGAATGTTAGCAAAGAGGTAACCGGCACAGCGAAAACAGTACTCAAAGAGAGGGAGAGCAAGCTCTCTCTTGGCACTTTGGATGTGGGACATACAGCGAGATGTTTGCTGCTTTTGCGTTTGGCTGTTGGGAGATTTACAGCACAAAGATATCTAGTTGATTTGAAGCAGTTCCGAGAAAGTCTAAACATAATCGCCACTTCTCCCTCCTGGCACTTTCCATGTGGGAGATATAGCAGGATGTATATTGGTTTTGAGGACAACTCAATGGACAGTGTAGGGAGAAAAGTTCCTGGCTCCTTGAATGCCGTTCCTGGAGACACTGCGATCAATGTGGGAGATATGTCAAGATGTGTGTTTGTTTTGAGGACGGCTCTCTGGAGAGTCTTAGCAAAGAGGTCACAGGGATAATCAGAGCAATTCTCAGAGACACTGAGAACAAGATGGACAGTTCCCTCCTGGCACTTTCCCTGTAGGAGATACCGCAAGACGTTTCTGTAGATTGGGCACAGCGCTCTGCAGGGTGTTAGCAGAGACTTTCCCGGGACAGTGAAACCCTATGTCAGAGACACTGAGAAGAAGCCCCAATGTTCCCTCCAGGCACTTTCAGTGTGGGTGCCTTCTCCACGTGGTTCCTGGTTTCCCTGCAGCGCTGAAGAGAATGTTAGCAAAGAGGTAACCGGGACAGTGAAAACAGTACTCAAAGACAGGGAGAGCAAGCTCTCTCTTGGCACTTTGGATGTGGGACATACAGCGAGATGTTTGCTGCTTTTGCGTTTGGCTGTTGGGAGATTTACAGCACAAAGATATCTAGTTGATTTGAAGCAGTTCCGAGAAAGTCTAAACATAATCGCCACTTCTCCCTCCTGGCACTTTCCATGTGGGAGATATAGCAGGATGTATATTGGTTTTGAGGACAACTCAATGGACAGTGTAGGGAGAAAAGTTCCTGGCTCCTTGAATGCCGTTCCTGGAGACACTGCGATCAATGTGGGAGATATGTCAAGATGTGTGTTGGTTTTGAGGACGGCTCTCTGGAGAGTCTTAGCAAAGAGGTCACAGGGATAATCAGAGCAATTCTCAGAGACACTGAGAACAAGAAGGACAGTTCCCTCCTGGCACTTTCCCTGTAGGAGATACCGCAAGACGTTTCTGTAGATTGGGCACAGCGCTCTGCAGGGTGTTAGCAGAGACTTTCCCGGGACAGTGAAACCCTATGTCAGAGACACTGAGAAGAAGCCCCAATGTTCCCTCCAGGCACTTTCAGTGTGGGTGCCTTCTCCACGTGGTTCCTGGTTTCCCTGCAGCGCTGAAGAGAATGTTAGCAAAGAGGTAACCGGCACAGCGAAAACAGTACTCAAAGAGAGGGAGAGCAAGCTCTCTCTTGGCACTTTGGATGTGGGACATACAGCGAGATGTTTGCTGCTTTTGCGTTTGGCTGTTGGGAGATTTACAGCACAAAGATATCTAGTTGATTTGAAGCAGTTCCGAGGAAGTCTAAACATAATCCCCACTTCTCCCTCCTGGCACTTTCCATGTGGGAGATATAGCAGGATGTATATTGGTTTTGAGGACAACTCAATGGACAGTGTAGGGAGAAAAGTTCCTGGCTCCTTGAATGCCGTTCCTGGAGACACTGCGATCAATGTGGGAGATATGTCAAGATGTGTGTTGGTTTTGAGGACGGCTCTCTGGAGAGTCTTAGCAAAGAGGTCACAGGGATAATCAGAGCAATTCTCAGAGACACTGAGAACAAGCTCGACAGTTCCCTCCTGGCACTTTCCCTGTAGGAGATACCGCAAGACGTTTCTGTAGATTGGGCACAGCGCTCTGCAGGGTGTTAGCAGAGACTTTCCCGGGACAGTGAAACCCTATGTCAGAGACACTGAGAAGAAGCCCCAATGTTCCCTCCAGGCACTTTCAGTGTGGGTGCCTTCTCCACGTGGTTCCTGGTTTCCCTGCAGCGCTGAAGAGAATGTTAGCAAAGAGGTAACCGGCACAGCGAAAACAGTACTCAAAGAGAGGGAGAGCAAGCTCTCTCTTGGCACTTTGGATGTGGGACATACAGCGAGATGTTTGCTGCTTTTGCGTTTGGCTGTTGGGAGATTTACAGCACAAAGATATCTAGTTGATTTGAAGCAGTTCCGAGAAAGTCTAAACATAATCGCCACTTCTCCCTCCTGGCACTTTCCATGTGGGAGATATAGCAGGATGTATATTGGTTTTGAGGACAACTCAATGGACAGTGTAGGGAGAAAAGTTCCTGGCTCCTTGAATGCCGTTCCTGGAGACACTGCGATCAATGTGGGAGATATGTCAAGATGTGTGTTTGTTTTGAGGACGGCTCTCTGGAGAGTCTTAGCAAAGAGGTCACAGGGATAATCAGAGCAATTCTCAGAGACACTGAGAACAAGATGGACAGTTCCCTCCTGGCACTTTCCCTGTAGGAGATACCGCAAGACGTTTCTGTAGATTGGGCACAGCGCTCTGCAGGGTGTTAGCAGAGACTTTCCCGGGACAGTGAAACCCTATGTCAGAGACACTGAGAAGAAGCCCCAATGTTCCCTCCAGGCACTTTCAGTGTGGGTGCCTTCTCCACGTGGTTCCTGGTTTCCCTGCAGCGCTGAAGAGAATGTTAGCAAAGAGGTAACCGGGACAGTGAAAACAGTACTCAAAGACAGGGAGAGCAAGCTCTCTCTTGGCACTTTGGATGTGGGACATACAGCGAGATGTTTGCTGCTTTTGCGTTTGGCTGTTGGGAGATTTACAGCACAAAGATATCTAGTTGATTTGAAGCAGTTCCGAGAAAGTCTAAACATAATCGCCACTTCTCCCTCCTGGCACTTTCCATGTGGGAGATATAGCAGGATGTATATTGGTTTTGAGGACAACTCAATGGACAGTGTAGGGAGAAAAGTTCCTGGCTCCTTGAATGCCGTTCCTGGAGACACTGCGATCAATGTGGGAGATATGTCAAGATGTGTGTTGGTTTTGAGGACGGCTCTCTGGAGAGTCTTAGCAAAGAGGTCACAGGGATAATCAGAGCAATTCTCAGAGACACTGAGAACAAGAAGGACAGTTCCCTCCTGGCACTTTCCCTGTAGGAGATACCGCAAGACGTTTCTGTAGATTGGGCACAGCGCTCTGCAGGGTGTTAGCAGAGACTTTCCCGGGACAGTGAAACCCTATGTCAGAGACACTGAGAAGAAGCCCCAATGTTCCCTCCAGGCACTTTCAGTGTGGGTGCCTTCTCCACGTGGTTCCTGGTTTCCCTGCAGCGCTGAAGAGAATGTTAGCAAAGAGGTAACCGGCACAGCGAAAACAGTACTCAAAGAGAGGGAGAGCAAGCTCTCTCTTGGCACTTTGGATGTGGGACATACAGCGAGATGTTTGCTGCTTTTGCGTTTGGCTGTTGGGAGATTTACAGCACAAAGATATCTAGTTGATTTGAAGCAGTTCCGAGGAAGTCTAAACATAATCCCCACTTCTCCCTCCTGGCACTTTCCATGTGGGAGATATAGCAGGATGTATATTGGTTTTGAGGACAACTCAATGGACAGTGTAGGGAGAAAAGTTCCTGGCTCCTTGAATGCCGTTCCTGGAGACACTGCGATCAATGTGGGAGATATGTCAAGATGTGTGTTGGTTTTGAGGACGGCTCTCTGGAGAGTCTTAGCAAAGAGGTCACAGGGATAATCAGAGCAATTCTCAGAGACACTGAGAACAAGCTCGACAATTCCCTCCTGGCACTTTCCCTGTAGGAGATACCGCAAGACGTTTCTGTAGATTGGGCACAGCGCTCTGCAGGGTGTTAGCAGAGACTTTCCCGGGACAGTGAAACCCTATGTCAGAGACACTGAGAAGAAGCCCCAATGTTCCCTCCAGGCACTTTCAGTGTGGGTGCCTTCTCCACGTGGTTCCTGGTTTCCCTGCAGCGCTGAAGAGAATGTTAGCAAAGAGGTAACCGGCACAGCGAAAACAGTACTCAAAGACAGGGAGAGCAAGCTCTCTCTTGGCACTTTGGATGTGGGACATACAGCGAGATGTTTGCTGCTTTTGCGTTTGGCTGTTGGGAGATTTACAGCACAAAGATATCTAGTTGATTTGAAGCAGTTCCGAGAAAGTCTAAACATAATCGCCACTTCTCCCTCCTGGCACTTTCCATGTGGGAGATATAGCAGGATGTATATTGGTTTTGAGGACAACTCAATGGACAGTGTAGGGAGAAAAGTTCCTGGCTCCTTGAATGCCGTTCCTGGAGACACTGCGATCAATGTGGGAGATATGTCAAGATGTGTGTTGGTTTTGAGGACGGCTCTCTGGAGAGTCTTAGCAAAGAGGTCACAGGGATAATCAGAGCAATTCTCAGAGACACTGAGAACAAGATGGACAGTTCCCTCCTGGCACTTTCCCTGTAGGAGATACCGCAAGACGTTTCTGTAGATTGGGCACAGCGCTCTGCAGGGTGTTAGCAGAGACTTTCCCGGGACAGTGAAACCCTATGTCAGAGACACTGAGAAGAAGCCCCAATGTTCCCTCCAGGCACTTTCAGTGTGGGTGCCTTCTCCACGTGGTTCCTGGTTTCCCTGCAGCGCTGAAGAGAATGTTAGCAAAGAGGTAACCGGCACAGCGAAAACAGTACTCAAAGAGAGGGAGAGCAAGCTCTCTCTTGGCACTTTGGATGTGGGACATACAGCGAGATGTTTGCTGCTTTTGCGTTTGGCTGTTGGGAGATTTACAGCACAAAGATATCTAGTTGATTTGAAGCAGTTCCGAGAAAGTCTAAACATAATCGCCACTTCTCCCTCCTGGCACTTTCCATGTGGGAGATATAGCAGGATGTATATTGGTTTTGAGGACAACTCAATGGACAGTGTAGGGAGAAAAGTTCCTGGCTCCTTGAATGCCGTTCCTGGAGACACTGCGATCAATGTGGGAGATATGTCAAGATGTGTGTTGGTTTTGAGGACGGCTCTCTGGAGAGTCTTAGCAAAGAGGTCACAGGGATAATCAGAGCAATTCTCAGAGACACTGAGAACAAGATGGACAGTTCCCTCCTGGCACTTTCCCTGTAGGAGATACCGCAAGACGTTTCTGTAGATTGGGCACAGCGCTCTGCAGGGTGTTAGCAGAGACTTTCCCGGGACAGTGAAACCCTATGTCAGAGACACTGAGAAGAAGCCCCAATGTTCCCTCCAGGCACTTTCAGTGTGGGTGCCTTCTCCACGTGGTTCCTGGTTTCCCTGCAGCGCTGAAGAGAATGTTAGCAAAGAGGTAACCGGCACAGCGAAAACAGTACTCAAAGAGAGGGAGAGCAAGCTCTCTCTTGGCACTTTGGATGTGGGACATACAGCGAGATGTTTGCTGCTTTTGCGTTTGGCTGTTGGGAGATTTACAGCACAAAGATATCTAGTTGATTTGAAGCAGTTCCGAGAAAGTCTAAACATAATCGCCACTTCTCCCTCCTGGCACTTTCCATGTGGGAGATATAGCAGGATGTATATTGGTTTTGAGGACAACTCAATGGACAGTGTAGGGAGAAAAGTTCCTGGCTCCTTGAATGCCGTTCCTGGAGACACTGCGATCAATGTGGGAGATATGTCAAGATGTGTGTTTGTTTTGAGGACGGCTCTCTGGAGAGTCTTAGCAAAGAGGTCACAGGGATAATCAGAGCAATTCTCAGAGACACTGAGAACAAGATGGACAGTTCCCTCCTGGCACTTTCCCTGTAGGAGATACCGCAAGACGTTTCTGTAGATTGGGCACAGCGCTCTGCAGGGTGTTAGCAGAGACTTTCCCGGGACAGTGAAACCCTATGTCAGAGACACTGAGAAGAAGCCCCAATGTTCCCTCCAGGCACTTTCAGTGTGGGTGCCTTCTCCACGTGGTTCCTGGTTTCCCTGCAGCGCTGAAGAGAATGTTAGCAAAGAGGTAACCGGGACAGTGAAAACAGTACTCAAAGACAGGGAGAGCAAGCTCTCTCTTGGCACTTTGGATGTGGGACATACAGCGAGATGTTTGCTGCTTTTGCGTTTGGCTGTTGGGAGATTTACAGCACAAAGATATCTAGTTGATTTGAAGCAGTTCCGAGAAAGTCTAAACATAATCGCCACTTCTCCCTCCTGGCACTTTCCATGTGGGAGATATAGCAGGATGTATATTGGTTTTGAGGACAACTCAATGGACAGTGTAGGGAGAAAAGTTCCTGGCTCCTTGAATGCCGTTCCTGGAGACACTGCGATCAATGTGGGAGATATGTCAAGATGTGTGTTTGTTTTGAGGACGGCTCTCTGGAGAGTCTTAGCAAAGAGGTCACAGGGATAATCAGAGCAATTCTCAGAGACACTGAGAACAAGATGGACAGTTCCCTCCTGGCACTTTCCCTGTAGGAGATACCGCAAGACGTTTCTGTAGATTGGGCACAGCGCTCTGCAGGGTGTTAGCAGAGACTTTCCCGGGACAGTGAAACCCTATGTCAGAGACACTGAGAAGAAGCCCCAATGTTCCCTCCAGGCACTTTCAGTGTGGGTGCCTTCTCCACGTGGTTCCTGGTTTCCCTGCAGCGCTGAAGAGAATGTTAGCAAAGAGGTAACCGGCACAGCGAAAACAGTACTCAAAGAGAGGGAGAGCAAGCTCTCTCTTGGCACTTTGGATGTGGGACATACAGCGAGATGTTTGCTGCTTTTGCGTTTGGCTGTTGGGAGATTTACAGCACAAAGATATCTAGTTGATTTGAAGCAGTTCCGAGGAAGTCTAAACATAATCCCCACTTCTCCCTCCTGGCACTTTCCATGTGGGAGATATAGCAGGATGTATATTGGTTTTGAGGACAACTCAATGGACAGTGTAGGGAGAAAAGTTCCTGGCTCCTTGAATGCCGTTCCTGGAGACACTGCGATCAATGAGGGAGATATGTCAAGATGTGTGTTGGTTTTGAGGACGGCTCTCTGGAGAGTCTTAGCAAAGAGGTCACAGGGATAATCAGAGCAATTCTCAGAGACACTGAGAACAAGCTCGACAATTCCCTCCTGGCACTTTCCCTGTAGGAGATACCGCAAGACGTTTCTGTAGATTGGGCACAGCGCTCTGCAGGGTGTTAGCAGAGACTTTCCCGGGACAGTGAAACCCTATGTCAGAGACACTGAGAAGAAGCCCCAATGTTCCCTCCAGGCACTTTCAGTGTGGGTGCCTTCTCCACGTGGTTCCTGGTTTCCCTGCAGCGCTGAAGAGAATGTTAGCAAAGAGGTAACCGGCACAGCGAAAACAGTACTCAAAGACAGGGAGAGCAAGCTCTCTCTTGGCACTTTGGATGTGGGACATACAGCGAGATGTTTGATGCTTTTGCGTTTGGCTGTTGGGAGATTTACAGCACAAAGATATCTAGTTGATTTGAAGCAGTTCCGAGAAAGTCTAAACATAATCGCCACTTCTCCCTCCTGGCACTTTCCATGTGGGAGATATAGCAGGATGTATATTGGTTTTGAGGACAACTCAATGGACAGTGTAGGGAGAAAAGTTCCTGGCTCCTTGAATGCCGTTCCTGGAGACACTGCGATCAATGAGGGAGATATGTCAAGATGTGTGTTGGTTTTGAGGACGGCTCTCTGGAGAGTCTTAGCAAAGAGGTCACAGGGATAATCAGAGCAATTCTCAGAGACACTGAGAACAAGCTCGACAATTCCCTCCTGGCACTTTCCCTGTAGGAGATACCGCAAGACGTTTCTGTAGATTGGGCACAGCGCTCTGCAGGGTGTTAGCAGAGACTTTCCCGGGACAGTGAAACCCTATGTCAGAGACACTGAGAAGAAGCCCCAATGTTCCCTCCAGGCACTTTCAGTGTGGGTGCCTTCTCCACGTGGTTCCTGGTTTCCCTGCAGCGCTGAAGAGAATGTTAGCAAAGAGGTAACCGGCACAGCGAAAACAGTACTCAAAGACAGGGAGAGCAAGCTCTCTCTTGGCACTTTGGATGTGGGACATACAGCGAGATGTTTGCTGCTTTTGCGTTTGGCTGTTGGGAGATTTACAGCACAAAGATATCTAGTTGATTTGAAGCAGTTCCGAGAAAGTCTAAACATAATCGCCACTTCTCCCTCCTGGCACTTTCCATGTGGGAGATATAGCAGGATGTATATTGGTTTTGAGGACAACTCAATGGACAGTGTAGGGAGAAAAGTTCCTGGCTCCTTGAATGCCGTTCCTGGAGACACTGCGATCAATGTGGGAGATATGTCAAGATGTGTGTTGGTTTTGAGGACGGCTCTCTGGAGAGTCTTAGCAAAGAGGTCACAGGGATAATCAGAGCAATTCTCAGAGACACTGAGAACAAGCTCGACAATTCCCTCCTGGCACTTTCCCTGTAGGAGATACCGCAAGACGTTTCTGTAGATTGGGCACAGCGCTCTGCAGGGTGTTAGCAGAGACTTTCCCGGGACAGTGAAACCCTATGTCAGAGACACTGAGAAGAAGCCCCAATGTTCCCTCCAGGCACTTTCAGTGTGGGTGCCTTCTCCACGTGGTTCCTGGTTTCCCTGCAGCGCTGAAGAGAATGTTAGCAAAGAGGTAACCGGGACAGTGAAAACAGTACTCAAAGACAGGGAGAGCAAGCTCTCTCTTGGCACTTTGGATGTGGGACATACAGCGAGATGTTTGCTGCTTTTGCGTTTGGCTGTTGGGAGATTTACAGCACAAAGATATCTAGTTGATTTGAAGCAGTTCCGAGAAAGTCTAAACATAATCGCCACTTCTCCCTCCTGGCACTTTCCATGTGGGAGATATAGCAGGATGTATATTGGTTTTGAGGACAACTCAATGGACAGTGTAGGGAGAAAAGTTCCTGGCTCCTTGAATGCCGTTCCTGGAGACACTGCGATCAATGTGGGAGATATGTCAAGATGTGTGTTTGTTTTGAGGACGGCTCTCTGGAGAGTCTTAGCAAAGAGGTCACAGGGATAATCAGAGCAATTCTCAGAGACACTGAGAACAAGATGGACAGTTCCCTCCTGGCACTTTCCCTGTAGGAGATACCGCAAGACGTTTCTGTAGATTGGGCACAGCGCTCTGCAGGGTGTTAGCAGAGACTTTCCCGGGACAGTGAAACCCTATGTCAGAGACACTGAGAAGAAGCCCCAATGTTCCCTCCAGGCACTTTCAGTGTGGGTGCCTTCTCCACGTGGTTCCTGGTTTCCCTGCAGCGCTGAAGAGAATGTTAGCAAAGAGGTAACCGGGACAGTGAAAACAGTACTCAAAGACAGGGAGAGCAAGCTCTCTCTTGGCACTTTGGATGTGGGACATACAGCGAGATGTTTGCTGCTTTTGCGTTTGGCTGTTGGGAGATTTACAGCACAAAGATATCTAGTTGATTTGAAGCAGTTCCGAGAAAGTCTAAACATAATCGCCACTTCTCCCTCCTGGCACTTTCCATGTGGGAGATATAGCAGGATGTATATTGGTTTTGAGGACAACTCAATGGACAGTGTAGGGAGAAAAGTTCCTGGCTCCTTGAATGCCGTTCCTGGAGACACTGCGATCAATGTGGGAGATATGTCAAGATGTGTGTTTGTTTTGAGGACGGCTCTCTGGAGAGTCTTAGCAAAGAGGTCACAGGGATAATCAGAGCAATTCTCAGAGACACTGAGAACAAGATGGACAGTTCCCTCCTGGCACTTTCCCTGTAGGAGATACCGCAAGACGTTTCTGTAGATTGGGCACAGCGCTCTGCAGGGTGTTAGCAGAGACTTTCCCGGGACAGTGAAACCCTATGTCAGAGACACTGAGAAGAAGCCCCAATGTTCCCTCCAGGCACTTTCAGTGTGGGTGCCTTCTCCACGTGGTTCCTGGTTTCCCTGCAGCGCTGAAGAGAATGTTAGCAAAGAGGTAACCGGGACAGTGAAAACAGTACTCAAAGACAGGGAGAGCAAGCTCTCTCTTGGCACTTTGGATGTGGGACATACAGCGAGATGTTTGCTGCTTTTGCGTTTGGCTGTTGGGAGATTTACAGCACAAAGATATCTAGTTGATTTGAAGCAGTTCCGAGAAAGTCTAAACATAATCGCCACTTCTCCCTCCTGGCACTTTCCATGTGGGAGATATAGCAGGATGTATATTGGTTTTGAGGACAACTCAATGGACAGTGTAGGGAGAAAAGTTCCTGGCTCCTTGAATGCCGTTCCTGGAGACACTGCGATCAATGAGGGAGATATGTCAAGATGTGTGTTTGTTTTGAGGACGGCTCTCTGGAGAGTCTTAGCAAAGAGGTCACAGGGATAATCAGAGCAATTCTCAGAGACACTGAGAACAAGATGGACAGTTCCCTCCTGGCACTTTCCCTGTAGGAGATACCGCAAGACGTTTCTGTAGATTGGGCACAGCGCTCTGCAGGGTGTTAGCAGAGACTTTCCCGGGACAGTGAAACCCTATGTCAGAGACACTGAGAAGAAGCCCCAATGTTCCCTCCAGGCACTTTCAGTGTGGGTGCCTTCTCCACGTGGTTCCTGGTTTCCCTGCAGCGCTGAAGAGAATGTTAGCAAAGAGGTAACCGGCACAGCGAAAACAGTACTCAAAGACAGGGAGAGCAAGCTCTCTCTTGGCACTTTGGATGTGGGACATACAGCGAGATGTTTGCTGCTTTTGCGTTTGGCTGTTGGGAGATTTACAGCACAAAGATATCTAGTTGATTTGAAGCAGTTCCGAGAAAGTCTAAACATAATCCCCACTTCTCCCTCCTGGCACTTTCCATGTGGGAGATATAGCAGGATGTATATTGGTTTTGAGGACAACTCAATGGACAGTGTAGGGAGAAAAGTTCCTGGCTCCTTGAATGCCGTTCCTGGAGACACTGCGATCAATGTGGGAGATATGTCAAGATGTGTGTTTGTTTTGAGGACGGCTCTCTGGAGAGTCTTAGCAAAGAGGTCACAGGGATAATCAGAGCAATTCTCAGAGACACTGAGAACAAGCTCGACAATTCCCTCCTGGCACTTTCCCTGTAGGAGATACCGCAAGACGTTTCTGTAGATTGGGCACAGCGCTCTGCAGGGTGTTAGCAGAGACTTTCCCGGGACAGTGAAACCCTATGTCAGAGACACTGAGAAGAAGCCCCAATGTTCCCTCCAGGCACTTTCAGTGTGGGTGCCTTCTCCACGTGGTTCCTGGTTTCCCTGCAGCGCTGAAGAGAATGTTAACAAAGAGGTAACCGGCACAGCGAAAACAGTACTCAAAGACAGGGAGAGCAAGCTCTCTCTTGGCACTTTGGATGTGGGACATACAGCGAGATGTTTGCTGCTTTTGCGTTTGGCTGTTGGGAGATTTACAGCACAAAGATATCTAGTTGATTTGAAGCAGTTCCGAGAAAGTCTAAACATAATCCCCACTTCTCCCTCCTGGCACTTTCCATGTGGGAGATATAGCAGGATGTATATTGGTTTTGAGGACAACTCAATGGACAGTGTAGGGAGAAAAGTTCCTGGCTCCTTGAATGCCGTTCCTGGAGACACTGCGATCAATGAGGGAGATATGTCAAGATGTGTGTTTGTTTTGAGGACGGCTCTCTGGAGAGTCTTAGCAAAGAGGTCACAGGGATAATCAGAGCAATTCTCAGAGACACTGAGAACAAGCTCGACAGTTCCCTCCTGGCACTTTCCCTGTAGGAGATACCGCAAGACGTTTCTGTAGATTGGGCACAGCGCTCTGCAGGGTGTTAGCAGAGACTTTCCCGGGACAGTGAAACCCTATGTCAGAGACACTGAGAAGAAGCCCCAATGTTCCCTCCAGGCACTTTCAGTGTGGGTGCCTTCTCCACGTGGTTCCTGGTTTCCCTGCAGCGCTGAAGAGAATGTTAGCAAAGAGGTAACCGGCACAGCGAAAACAGTACTCAAAGACAGGGAGAGCAAGCTCTCTCTTGGCACTTTGGATGTGGGACATACAGCGAGATGTTTGCTGCTTTTGCGTTTGGCTGTTGGGAGATTTACAGCACAAAGATATCTAGGTGATTTGAAGCAGTTCCGAGAAAGTCTAAACATAATCGCCACTTCTCCCTCCTGGCACTTTCCATGTGGGAGATATAGCAGGATGTATATTGGTTTTGAGGACAACTCAATGGACAGTGTAGGGAGAAAAGTTCCTGGCTCCTTGAATGCCGTTCCTGGAGACACTGCGATCAATGTGGGAGATATGTCAAGATGTGTGTTTGTTTTGAGGACGGCTCTCTGGAGAGTCTTAGCAAAGAGGTCACAGGGATAATCAGAGCAATTCTCAGAGACACTGAGAACAAGCTCGACAATTCCCTCCTGGCACTTTCCCTGTAGGAGATACCGCAAGACGTTTCTGTAGATTGGGCACAGCGCTCTGCAGGGTGTTAGCAGAGACTTTCCCGGGACAGTGAAACCCTATGTCAGAGACACTGAGAAGAAGCCCCAATGTTCCCTCCAGGCACTTTCAGTGTGGGTGCCTTCTCCACGTGGTTCCTGGTTTCCCTGCAGCGCTGAAGAGAATGTTAGCAAAGAGGTAACCGGCACAGCGAAAACAGTACTCAAAGACAGGGAGAGCAAGCTCTCTCTTGGCACTTTGGATGTGGGACATACAGCGAGATGTTTGCTGCTTTTGCGTTTGGCTGTTGGGAGATTTACAGCACAAAGATATCTAGTTGATTTGAAGCAGTTCCGAGAAAGTCTAAACATAATCGCCACTTCTCCCTCCTGGCACTTTCCATGTGGGAGATATAGCAGGATGTATATTGGTTTTGAGGACAACTCAATGGACAGTGTAGGGAGAAAAGTTCCTGGCTCCTTGAATGCCGTTCCTGGAGACACTGCGATCAATGTGGGAGATATGTCAAGATGTGTGTTTGTTTTGAGGACGGCTCTCTGGAGAGTCTTAGCAAAGAGGTCACAGGGATAATCAGAGCAATTCTCAGAGACACTGAGAACAAGATGGACAGTTCCCTCCTGGCACTTTCCCTGTAGGAGATACCGCAAGACGTTTCTGTAGATTGGGCACAGCGCTCTGCAGGGTGTTAGCAGAGACTTTCCCGGGACAGTGAAACCCTATGTCAGAGACACTGAGAAGAAGCCCCAATGTTCCCTCCAGGCACTTTCAGTGTGGGTGCCTTCTCCACGTGGTTCCTGGTTTCCCTGCAGCGCTGAAGAGAATGTTAGCAAAGAGGTAACCGGCACAGCGAAAACAGTACTCAAAGACAGGGAGAGCAAGCTCTCTCTTGGCACTTTGGATGTGGGACATACAGCGAGATGTTTGCTGCTTTTGCGTTTGGCTGTTGGGAGATTTACAGCACAAAGATATCTAGTTGATTTGAAGCAGTTCCGAGAAAGTCTAAACATAATCGCCACTTCTCCCTCCTGGCACTTTCCATGTGGGAGATATAGCAGGATGTATATTGGTTTTGAGGACAACTCAATGGACAGTGTAGGGAGAAAAGTTCCTGGCTCCTTGAATGCCGTTCCTGGAGACACTGCGATCAATGTGGGAGATATGTCAAGATGTGTGTTTGTTTTGAGGACGGCTCTCTGGAGAGTCTTAGCAAAGAGGTCACAGGGATAATCAGAGCAATTCTCAGAGACACTGAGAACAAGCTCGACAATTCCCTCCTGGCACTTTCCCTGTAGGAGATACCGCAAGACGTTTCTGTAGATTGGGCACAGCGCTCTGCAGGGTGTTAGCAGAGACTTTCCCGGGACAGTGAAACCCTATGTCAGAGACACTGAGAAGAAGCCCCAATGTTCCCTCCAGGCACTTTCAGTGTGGGTGCCTTCTCCACGTGGTTCCTGGTTTCCCTGCAGCGCTGAAGAGAATGTTAGCAAAGAGGTAACCGGCACAGCGAAAACAGTACTCAAAGACAGGGAGAGCAAGCTCTCTCTTGGCACTTTGGATGTGGGACATACAGCGAGATGTTTGCTGCTTTTGCGTTTGGCTGTTGGGAGATTTACAGCACAAAGATATCTAGTTGATTTGAAGCAGTTCCGAGAAAGTCTAAACATAATCGCCACTTCTCCCTCCTGGCACTTTCCATGTGGGAGATATAGCAGGATGTATATTGGTTTTGAGGACAACTCAATGGACAGTGTAGGGAGAAAAGTTCCTGGCTCCTTGAATGCCGTTCCTGGAGACACTGCGATCAATGTGGGAGATATGTCAAGATGTGTGTTGGTTTTGAGGACGGCTCTCTGGAGAGTCTTAGCAAAGAGGTCACAGGGATAATCAGAGCAATTCTCAGAGACACTGAGAACAAGCTCGACAGTTCCCTCCTGGCACTTTCCCTGTAGGAGATACCGCAAGACGTTTCTGTAGATTGGGCACAGCGCTCTGCAGGGTGTTAGCAGAGACTTTCCCGGGACAGTGAAACCCTATGTCAGAGACACTGAGAAGAAGCCCCAATGTTCCCTCCAGGCACTTTCAGTGTGGGTGCCTTCTCCACGTGGTTCCTGGTTTCCCTGCAGCGCTGAAGAGAATGTTAACAAAGAGGTAACCGGCACAGCGAAAACAGTACTCAAAGAGAGGGAGAGCAAGCTCTCTCTTGGCACTTTGGATGTGGGACATACAGCGAGATGTTTGCTGCTTTTGCGTTTGGCTGTTGGGAGATTTACAGCACAAAGATATCTAGTTGATTTGAAGCAGTTCCGAGAAAGTCTAAACATAATCGCCACTTCTCCCTCCTGGCACTTTCCATGTGGGAGATATAGCAGGATGTATATTGGTTTTGAGGACAACTCAATGGACAGTGTAGGGAGAAAAGTTCCTGGCTCCTTGAATGCCGTTCCTGGAGACACTGCGATCAATGTGGGAGATATGTCAAGATGTGTGTTGGTTTTGAGGACGGCTCTCTGGAGAGTCTTAGCAAAGAGGTCACAGGGATAATCAGAGCAATTCTCAGAGACACTGAGAACAAGCTCGACAATTCCCTCCTGGCACTTTCCCTGTAGGAGATACCGCAAGACGTTTCTGTAGATTGGGCACAGCGCTCTGCAGGGTGTTAGCAGAGACTTTCCCGGGACAGTGAAACCCTATGTCAGAGACACTGAGAAGAAGCCCCAATGTTCCCTCCAGGCACTTTCAGTGTGGGTGCCTTCTCCACGTGGTTCCTGGTTTCCCTGCAGCGCTGAAGAGAATGTTAGCAAAGAGGTAACCGGCACAGCGAAAACAGTACTCAAAGACAGGGAGAGCAAGCTCTCTCTTGGCACTTTGGATGTGGGACATACAGCGAGATGTTTGCTGCTTTTGCGTTTGGCTGTTGGGAGATTTACAGCACAAAGATATCTAGTTGATTTGAAGCAGTTCCGAGAAAGTCTAAACATAATCGCCACTTCTCCCTCCTGGCACTTTCCATGTGGGAGATATAGCAGGATGTATATTGGTTTTGAGGACAACTCAATGGACAGTGTAGGGAGAAAAGTTCCTGGCTCCTTGAATGCCGTTCCTGGAGACACTGCGATCAATGAGGGAGATATGTCAAGATGTGTGTTTGTTTTGAGGACGGCTCTCTGGAGAGTCTTAGCAAAGAGGTCACAGGGATAATCAGAGCAATTCTCAGAGACACTGAGAACAAGCTCGACAGTTCCCTCCTGGCACTTTCCCTGTAGGAGATACCGCAAGACGTTTCTGTAGATTGGGCACAGCGCTCTGCAGGGTGTTAGCAGAGACTTTCCCGGGACAGTGAAACCCTATGTCAGAGACACTGAGAAGAAGCCCCAATGTTCCCTCCAGGCACTTTCAGTGTGGGTGCCTTCTCCACGTGGTTCCTGGTTTCCCTGCAGCGCTGAAGAGAATGTTAGCAAAGAGGTAACCGGCACAGCGAAAACAGTACTCAAAGACAGGGAGAGCAAGCTCTCTCTTGGCACTTTGGATGTGGGACATACAGCGAGATGTTTGCTGCTTTTGCGTTTGGCTGTTGGGAGATTTACAGTACAAAGATATCTAGTTGATTTGAAGCAGTTCCGAGAAAGTCTAAACATAATCGCCACTTCTCCCTCCTGGCACTTTCCATGTGGGAGATATAGCAGGATGTATATTGGTTTTGAGGACAACTCAATGGACAGTGTAGGGAGAAAAGTTCCTGGCTCCTTGAATGCCGTTCCTGGAGACACTGCGATCAATGTGGGAGATATGTCAAGATGTGTGTTGGTTTTGAGGACGGCTCTCTGGAGAGTCTTAGCAAAGAGGTCACAGGGATAATCAGAGCAATTCTCAGAGACACTGAGAACAAGCTCGACAATTCCCTCCTGGCACTTTCCCTGTAGGAGATACCGCAAGACGTTTCTGTAGATTGGGCACAGCGCTCTGCAGGGTGTTAGCAGAGACTTTCCCGGGACAGTGAAACCCTATGTCAGAGACACTGAGAAGAAGCCCCAATGTTCCCTCCAGGCACTTTCAGTGTGGGTGCCTTCTCCACGTGGTTCCTGGTTTCCCTGCAGCGCTGAAGAGAATGTTAGCAAAGAGGTAACCGGCACAGCGAAAACAGTACTCAAAGACAGGGAGAGCAAGCTCTCTCTTGGCACTTTGGATGTGGGACATACAGCGAGATGTTTGCTGCTTTTGCGTTTGGCTGTTGGGAGATTTACAGCACAAAGATATCTAGTTGATTTGAAGCAGTTCCGAGAAAGTCTAAACATAATCGCCACTTCTCCCTCCTGGCACTTTCCATGTGGGAGATATAGCAGGATGTATATTGGTTGTGAGGACAACTCAATGGACAGTGTAGGGAGAAAAGTTCCTGGCTCCTTGAATGCCGTTCCTGGAGACACTGCGATCAATGTGGGAGATATGTCAAGATGTGTGTTGGTTTTGAGGACGGCTCTCTGGAGAGTCTTAGCAAAGAGGTCACAGGGATAATCAGAGCAATTCTCAGAGACACTGAGAACAAGCTCGACAATTCCCTCCTGGCACTTTCCCTGTAGGAGATACCGCAAGACGTTTCTGTAGATTGGGCACAGCGCTCTGCAGGGTGTTAGCAGAGACTTTCCCGGGACAGTGAAACCCTATGTCAGAGACACTGAGAAGAAGCCCCAATGTTCCCTCCAGGCACTTTCAGTGTGGGTGCCTTCTCCACGTGGTTCCTGGTTTCCCTGCAGCGCTGAAGAGAATGTTAGCAAAGAGGTAACCGGCACAGCGAAAACAGTACTCAAAGACAGGGAGAGCAAGCTCTCTCTTGGCACTTTGGATGTGGGACATACAGCGAGATGTTTGCTGCTTTTGCGTTTGGCTGTTGGGAGATTTACAGCACAAAGATATCTAGTTGATTTGAAGCAGTTCCGAGAAAGTCTAAACATAATCGCCACTTCTCCCTCCTGGCACTTTCCATGTGGGAGATATAGCAGGATGTATATTGGTTTTGAGGACAACTCAATGGACAGTGTAGGGAGAAAAGTTCCTGGCTCCTTGAATGCCGTTCCTGGAGACACTGCGATCAATGTGGGAGATATGTCAAGATGTGTGTTTGTTTTGAGGACGGCTCTCTGGAGAGTCTTAGCAAAGAGGTCACAGGGATAATCAGAGCAATTCTCAGAGACACTGAGAACAAGATGGACAGTTCCCTCCTGGCACTTTCCCTGTAGGAGATACCGCAAGACGTTTCTGTAGATTGGGCACAGCGCTCTGCAGGGTGTTAGCAGAGACTTTCCCGGGACAGTGAAACCCTATGTCAGAGACACTGAGAAGAAGCCCCAATGTTCCCTCCAGGCACTTTCAGTGTGGGTGCCTTCTCCACGTGGTTCCTGGTTTCCCTGCAGCGCTGAAGAGAATGTTAGCAAAGAGGTAACCGGCACAGCGAAAACAGTACTCAAAGACAGGGAGAGCAAGCTCTCTCTTGGCACTTTGGATGTGGGACATACAGCGAGATGTTTGCTGCTTTTGCGTTTGGCTGTTGGGAGATTTACAGCACAAAGATATCTAGTTGATTTGAAGCAGTTCCGAGAAAGTCTAAACATAATCGCCACTTCTCCCTCCTGGCACTTTCCATGTGGGAGATATAGCAGGATGTATATTGGTTTTGAGGACAACTCAATGGACAGTGTAGGGAGAAAAGTTCCTGGCTCCTTGAATGCCGTTCCTGGAGACACTGCGATCAATGTGGGAGATATGTCAAGATGTGTGTTGGTTTTGAGGACGGCTCTCTGGAGAGTCTTAGCAAAGAGGTCACAGGGATAATCAGAGCAATTCTCAGAGACACTGAGAACAAGATGGACAGTTCCCTCCTGGCACTTTCCCTGTAGGAGATACCGCAAGACGTTTCTGTAGATTGGGCACAGCGCTCTGCAGGGTGTTAGCAGAGACTTTCCCGGGACAGTGAAACCCTATGTCAGAGACACTGAGAAGAAGCCCCAATGTTCCCTCCAGGCACTTTCAGTGTGGGTGCCTTCTCCACGTGGTTCCTGGTTTCCCTGCAGCGCTGAAGAGAATGTTAGCAAAGAGGTAACCGGGACAGTGAAAACAGTACTCAAAGACAGGGAGAGCAAGCTCTCTCTTGGCACTTTGGATGTGGGACATACAGCGAGATGTTTGCTGCTTTTGCGTTTGGCTGTTGGGAGATTTACAGCACAAAGATATCTAGTTGATTTGAAGCAGTTCCGAGAAAGTCTAAACATAATTGCCACTTCTCCCTCCTGGCACTTTCCATGTGGGAGATATAGCAGGATGTATATTGGTTTTGAGGACAACTCAATGGACAGTGTAGGGAGAAAAGTTCCTGGCTCCTTGAATGCCGTTCCTGGAGACACTGCGATCAATGAGGGAGATATGTCAAGATGTGTGTTGGTTTTGAGGACGGCTCTCTGGAGAGTCTTAGCAAAGAGGTCACAGGGATAATCAGAGCAATTCTCAGAGACACTGAGAACAAGATGGACAGTTCCCTCCTGGCACTTTCCCTGTAGGAGATACCGCAAGACGTTTCTGTAGATTGGGCACAGCGCTCTGCAGGGTGTTAGCAGAGACTTTCCCGGGACAGTGAAACCCTATGTCAGAGACACTGAGAAGAAGCCCCAATGTTCCCTCCAGGCACTTTCAGTGTGGGTGCCTTCTCCACGTGGTTCCTGGTTTCCCTGCAGCGCTGAAGAGAATGTTAGCAAAGAGGTAACCGGGACAGTGAAAACAGTACTCAAAGACAGGGAGAGCAAGCTCTCTCTTGGCACTTTGGATGTGGGACATACAGCGAGATGTTTGCTGCTTTTGCGTTTGGCTGTTGGGAGATTTACAGCACAAAGATATCTAGTTGATTTGAAGCAGTTCCGAGAAAGTCTAAACATAATCGCCACTTCTCCCTCCTGGCACTTTCCATGTGGGAGATATAGCAGGATGTATATTGGTTTTGAGGACAACTCAATGGACAGTGTAGGGAGAAAAGTTCCTGGCTCCTTGAATGCCGTTCCTGGAGACACTGCGATCAATGTGGGAGATATGTCAAGATGTGTGTTGGTTTTGAGGACGGCTCTCTGGAGAGTCTTAGCAAAGAGGTCACAGGGATAATCAGAGCAATTCTCAGAGACACTGAGAACAAGCTCGACAATTCCCTCCTGGCACTTTCCCTGTAGGAGATACCGCAAGACGTTTCTGTAGATTGGGCACAGCGCTCTGCAGGGTGTTAGCAGAGACTTTCCCGGGACAGTGAAACCCTATGTCAGAGACACTGAGAAGAAGCCCCAATGTTCCCTCCAGGCACTTTCAGTGTGGGTGCCTTCTCCACGTGGTTCCTGGTTTCCCTGCAGCGCTGAAGAGAATGTTAGCAAAGAGGTAACCGGCACAGCGAAAACAGTACTCAAAGACAGGGAGAGCAAGCTCTCTCTTGGCACTTTGGATGTGGGACATACAGCGAGATGTTTGCTGCTTTTGCGTTTGGCTGTTGGGAGATTTACAGCACAAAGATATCTAGTTGATTTGAAGCAGTTCCGAGAAAGTCTAAACATAATCGCCACTTCTCCCTCCTGGCACTTTCCATGTGGGAGATATAGCAGGATGTATATTGGTTTTGAGGACAACTCAATGGACAGTGTAGGGAGAAAAGTTCCTGGCTCCTTGAATGCCGTTCCTGGAGACACTGCGATCAATGTGGGAGATATGTCAAGATGTGTGTTTGTTTTGAGGACGGCTCTCTGGAGAGTCTTAGCAAAGAGGTCACAGGGATAATCAGAGCAATTCTCAGAGACACTGAGAACAAGATGGACAGTTCCCTCCTGGCACTTTCCCTGTAGGAGATACCGCAAGACGTTTCTGTAGATTGGGCACAGCGCTCTGCAGGGTGTTAGCAGAGACTTTCCCGGGACAGTGAAACCCTATGTCAGAGACACTGAGAAGAAGCCCCAATGTTCCCTCCAGGCACTTTCAGTGTGGGTGCCTTCTCCATGTGGTTCCTGGTTTCCCTGCAGCGCTGAAGAGAATGTTAGCAAAGAGGTAACCGGGACAGTGAAAACAGTACTCAAAGACAGGGAGAGCAAGCTCTCTCTTGGCACTTTGGATGTGGGACATACAGCGAGATGTTTGCTGCTTTTGCGTTTGGCTGTTGGGAGATTTACAGCACAAAGATATCTAGTTGATTTGAAGCAGTTCCGAGAAAGTCTAAACATAATCGCCACTTCTCCCTCCTGGCACTTTCCATGTGGGAGATATAGCAGGATGTATATTGGTTTTGAGGACAACTCAATGGACAGTGTAGGGAGAAAAGTTCCTGGCTCCTTGAATGCCGTTCCTGGAGACACTGCGATCAATGTGGGAGATATGTCAAGATGTGTGTTGGTTTTGAGGACGGCTCTCTGGAGAGTCTTAGCAAAGAGGTCACAGGGATAATCAGAGCAATTCTCAGAGACACTGAGAACAAGCTCGACAATTCCCTCCTGGCACTTTCCCTGTAGGAGATACCGCAAGACGTTTCTGTAGATTGGGCACAGCGCTCTGCAGGGTGTTAGCAGAGACTTTCCCGGGACAGTGAAACCCTATGTCAGAGACACTGAGAAGAAGCCCCAATGTTCCCTCCAGGCACTTTCAGTGTGGGTGCCTTCTCCACGTGGTTCCTGGTTTCCCTGCAGCGCTGAAGAGAATGTTAGCAAAGAGGTAACCGGCACAGCGAAAACAGTACTCAAAGACAGGGAGAGCAAGCTCTCTCTTGGCACTTTGGATGTGGGACATACAGCGAGATGTTTGCTGCTTTTGCGTTTGGCTGTTGGGAGATTTACAGCACAAAGATATCTAGTTGATTTGAAGCAGTTCCGAGAAAGTCTAAACATAATCGCCACTTCTCCCTCCTGGCACTTTCCATGTGGGAGATATAGCAGGATGTATATTGGTTTTGAGGACAACTCAATGGACAGTGTAGGGAGAAAAGTTCCTGGCTCCTTGAATGCCGTTCCTGGAGACACTGCGATCAATGTGGGAGATATGTCAAGATGTGTGTTTGTTTTGAGGACGGCTCTCTGGAGAGTCTTAGCAAAGAGGTCACAGGGATAATCAGAGCAATTCTCAGAGACACTGAGAACAAGATGGACAGTTCCCTCCTGGCACTTTCCCTGTAGGAGATACCGCAAGACGTTTCTGTAGATTGGGCACAGCGCTCTGCAGGGTGTTAGCAGAGACTTTCCCGGGACAGTGAAACCCTATGTCAGAGACACTGAGAAGAAGCCCCAATGTTCCCTCCAGGCACTTTCAGTGTGGGTGCCTTCTCCACGTGGTTCCTGGTTTCCCTGCAGCGCTGAAGAGAATGTTAGCAAAGAGGTAACCGGCACAGCGAAAACAGTACTCAAAGACAGGGAGAGCAAGCTCTCTCTTGGCACTTTGGATGTGGGACATACAGCGAGATGTTTGCTGCTTTTGCGTTTGGCTGTTGGGAGATTTACAGCACAAAGATATCTAGTTGATTTGAAGCAGTTCCGAGAAAGTCTAAACATAATCGCCACTTCTCCCTCCTGGCACTTTCCATGTGGGAGATATAGCAGGATGTATATTGGTTTTGAGGACAACTCAATGGACAGTGTAGGGAGAAAAGTTCCTGGCTCCTTGAATGCCGTTCCTGGAGACACTGCGATCAATGTGGGAGATATGTCAAGATGTGTGTTTGTTTTGAGGACGGCTCTCTGGAGAGTCTTAGCAAAGAGGTCACAGGGATAATCAGAGCAATTCTCAGAGACACTGAGAACAAGCTCGACAATTCCCTCCTGGCACTTTCCCTGTAGGAGATACCGCAAGACGTTTCTGTAGATTGGGCACAGCGCTCTGCAGGGTGTTAGCAGAGACTTTCCCGGGACAGTGAAACCCTATGTCAGAGACACTGAGAAGAAGCCCCAATGTTCCCTCCAGGCACTTTCAGTGTGGGTGCCTTCTCCACGTGGTTCCTGGTTTCCCTGCAGCGCTGAAGAGAATGTTAGCAAAGAGGTAACCGGCACAGCGAAAACAGTACTCAAAGACAGGGAGAGCAAGCTCTCTCTTGGCACTTTGGATGTGGGACATACAGCGAGATGTTTGCTGCTTTTGCGTTTGGCTGTTGGGAGATTTACAGTACAAAGATATCTAGTTGATTTGAAGCAGTTCCGAGAAAGTCTAAACATAATCGCCACTTCTCCCTCCTGGCACTTTCCATGTGGGAGATATAGCAGGATGTATATTGGTTTTGAGGACAACTCAATGGACAGTGTAGGGAGAAAAGTTCCTGGCTCCTTGAATGCCGTTCCTGGAGACACTGCGATCAATGTGGGAGATATGTCAAGATGTGTGTTGGTTTTGAGGACGGCTCTCTGGAGAGTCTTAGCAAAGAGGTCACAGGGATAATCAGAGCAATTCTCAGAGACACTGAGAACAAGCTCGACAATTCCCTCCTGGCACTTTCCCTGTAGGAGATACCGCAAGACGTTTCTGTAGATTGGGCACAGCGCTCTGCAGGGTGTTAGCAGAGACTTTCCCGGGACAGTGAAACCCTATGTCAGAGACACTGAGAAGAAGCCCCAATGTTCCCTCCAGGCACTTTCAGTGTGGGTGCCTTCTCCACGTGGTTCCTGGTTTCCCTGCAGCGCTGAAGAGAATGTTAGCAAAGAGGTAACCGGCACAGCGAAAACAGTACTCAAAGACAGGGAGAGCAAGCTCTCTCTTGGCACTTTGGATGTGGGACATACAGCGAGATGTTTGCTGCTTTTGCGTTTGGCTGTTGGGAGATTTACAGCACAAAGATATCTAGTTGATTTGAAGCAGTTCCGAGAAAGTCTAAACATAATCGCCACTTCTCCCTCCTGGCACTTTCCATGTGGGAGATATAGCAGGATGTATATTGGTTTTGAGGACAACTCAATGGACAGTGTAGGGAGAAAAGTTCCTGGCTCCTTGAATGCCGTTCCTGGAGACACTGCGATCAATGTGGGAGATATGTCAAGATGTGTGTTGGTTTTGAGGACGGCTCTCTGGAGAGTCTTAGCAAAGAGGTCACAGGGATAATCAGAGCAATTCTCAGAGACACTGAGAACAAGATGGACAGTTCCCTCCTGGCACTTTCCCTGTAGGAGATACCGCAAGACGTTTCTGTAGATTGGGCACAGCGCTCTGCAGGGTGTTAGCAGAGACTTTCCCGGGACAGTGAAACCCTATGTCAGAGACACTGAGAAGAAGCCCCAATGTTCCCTCCAGGCACTTTCAGTGTGGGTGCCTTCTCCACGTGGTTCCTGGTTTCCCTGCAGCGCTGAAGAGAATGTTAGCAAAGAGGTAACCGGCACAGCGAAAACAGTACTCAAAGACAGGGAGAGCAAGCTCTCTCTTGGCACTTTGGATGTGGGACATACAGCGAGATGTTTGCTGCTTTTGCGTTTGGCTGTTGGGAGATTTACAGCACAAAGATATCTAGTTGATTTGAAGCAGTTCCGAGAAAGTCTAAACATAATCGCCACTTCTCCCTCCTGGCACTTTCCATGTGGGAGATATAGCAGGATGTATATTGGTTTTGAGGACAACTCAATGGACAGTGTAGGGAGAAAAGTTCCTGGCTCCTTGAATGCCGTTCCTGGAGACACTGCGATCAATGTGGGAGATATGTCAAGATGTGTGTTTGTTTTGAGGACGGCTCTCTGGAGAGTCTTAGCAAAGAGGTCACAGGGATAATCAGAGCAATTCTCAGAGACACTGAGAACAAGATGGACAGTTCCCTCCTGGCACTTTCCCTGTAGGAGATACCGCAAGACGTTTCTGTAGATTGGGCACAGCGCTCTGCAGGGTGTTAGCAGAGACTTTCCCGGGACAGTGAAACCCTATGTCAGAGACACTGAGAAGAAGCCCCAATGTTCCCTCCAGGCACTTTCAGTGTGGGTGCCTTCTCCACGTGGTTCCTGGTTTCCCTGCAGCGCTGAAGAGAATGTTAGCAAAGAGGTAACCGGCACAGCGAAAACAGTACTCAAAGACAGGGAGAGCAAGCTCTCTCTTGGCACTTTGGATGTGGGACATACAGCGAGATGTTTGCTGCTTTTGCGTTTGGCTGTTGGGAGATTTACAGCACAAAGATATCTAGTTGATTTGAAGCAGTTCCGAGAAAGTCTAAACATAATCGCCACTTCTCCCTCCTGGCACTTTCCATGTGGGAGATATAGCAGGATGTATATTGGTTTTGAGGACAACTCAATGGACAGTGTAGGGAGAAAAGTTCCTGGCTCCTTGAATGCCGTTCCTGGAGACACTGCGATCAATGTGGGAGATATGTCAAGATGTGTGTTTGTTTTGAGGACGGCTCTCTGGAGAGTCTTAGCAAAGAGGTCACAGGGATAATCAGAGCAATTCTCAGAGACACTGAGAACAAGATGGACAGTTCCCTCCTGGCACTTTCCCTGTAGGAGATACCGCAAGACGTTTCTGTAGATTGGGCACAGCGCTCTGCAGGGTGTTAGCAGAGACTTTCCCGGGACAGTGAAACCCTATGTCAGAGACACTGAGAAGAAGCCCCAATGTTCCCTCCAGGCACTTTCAGTGTGGGTGCCTTCTCCACGTGGTTCCTGGTTTCCCTGCAGCGCTGAAGAGAATGTTAGCAAAGAGGTAACCGGCACAGCGAAAACAGTACTCAAAGACAGGGAGAGCAAGCTCTCTCTTGGCACTTTGGATGTGGGACATACAGCGAGATGTTTGCTGCTTTTGCGTTTGGCTGTTGGGAGATTTACAGCACAAAGATATCTAGTTGATTTGAAGCAGTTCCGAGAAAGTCTAAACATAATCGCCACTTCTCCCTCCTGGCACTTTCCATGTGGGAGATATAGCAGGATGTATATTGGTTTTGAGGACAACTCAATGGACAGTGTAGGGAGAAAAGTTCCTGGCTCCTTGAATGCCGTTCCTGGAGACACTGCGATCAATGTGGGAGATATGTCAAGATGTGTGTTTGTTTTGAGGACGGCTCTCTGGAGAGTCTTAGCAAAGAGGTCACAGGGATAATCAGAGCAATTCTCAGAGACACTGAGAACAAGCTCGACAATTCCCTCCTGGCACTTTCCCTGTAGGAGATACCGCAAGACGTTTCTGTAGATTGGGCACAGCGCTCTGCAGGGTGTTAGCAGAGACTTTCCCGGGACAGTGAAACCCTATGTCAGAGACACTGAGAAGAAGCCCCAATGTTCCCTCCAGGCACTTTCAGTGTGGGTGCCTTCTCCACGTGGTTCCTGGTTTCCCTGCAGCGCTGAAGAGAATGTTAGCAAAGAGGTAACCGGCACAGCGAAAACAGTACTCAAAGACAGGGAGAGCAAGCTCTCTCTTGGCACTTTGGATGTGGGACATACAGCGAGATGTTTGCTGCTTTTGCGTTTGGCTGTTGGGAGATTTACAGCACAAAGATATCTAGTTGATTTGAAGCAGTTCCGAGAAAGTCTAAACATAATCGCCACTTCTCCCTCCTGGCACTTTCCATGTGGGAGATATAGCAGGATGTATATTGGTTTTGAGGACAACTCAATGGACAGTGTAGGGAGAAAAGTTCCTGGCTCCTTGAATGCCGTTCCTGGAGACACTGCGATCAATGTGGGAGATATGTCAAGATGTGTGTTTGTTTTGAGGACGGCTCTCTGGAGAGTCTTAGCAAAGAGGTCACAGGGATAATCAGAGCAATTCTCAGAGACACTGAGAACAAGATGGACAGTTCCCTCCTGGCACTTTCCCTGTAGGAGATACCGCAAGACGTTTCTGTAGATTGGGCACAGCGCTCTGCAGGGTGTTAGCAGAGACTTTCCCGGGACAGTGAAACCCTATGTCAGAGACACTGAGAAGAAGCCCCAATGTTCCCTCCAGGCACTTTCAGTGTGGGTGCCTTCTCCACGTGGTTCCTGGTTTCCCTGCAGCGCTGAAGAGAATGTTAGCAAAGAGGTAACCGGCACAGCGAAAACAGTACTCAAAGACAGGGAGAGCAAGCTCTCTCTTGGCACTTTGGATGTGGGACATACAGCGAGATGTTTGCTGCTTTTGCGTTTGGCTGTTGGGAGATTTACAGCACAAAGATATCTAGTTGATTTGAAGCAGTTCCGAGAAAGTCTAAACATAATCGCCACTTCTCCCTCCTGGCACTTTCCATGTGGGAGATATAGCAGGATGTATATTGGTTTTGAGGACAACTCAATGGACAGTGTAGGGAGAAAAGTTCCTGGCTCCTTGAATGCCGTTCCTGGAGACACTGCGATCAATGTGGGAGATATGTCAAGATGTGTGTTTGTTTTGAGGACGGCTCTCTGGAGAGTCTTAGCAAAGAGGTCACAGGGATAATCAGAGCAATTCTCAGAGACACTGAGAACAAGATGGACAGTTCCCTCCTGGCACTTTCCCTGTAGGAGATACCGCAAGACGTTTCTGTAGATTGGGCACAGCGCTCTGCAGGGTGTTAGCAGAGACTTTCCCGGGACAGTGAAACCCTATGTCAGAGACACTGAGAAGAAGCCCCAGTGTTCCCTCCAGGCACTTTCAGTGTGGGTGCCTTCTCCACGTGGTTCCTGGTTTCCCTGCAGCGCTGAAGAGAATGTTAGCAAAGAGGTAACCGGCACAGCGAAAACAGTACTCAAAGACAGGGAGAGCAAGCTCTCTCTTGGCACTTTGGATGTGGGACATACAGCGAGATGTTTGCTGCTTTTGCGTTTGGCTGTTGGGAGATTTACAGCACAAAGATATCTAGTTGATTTGAAGCAGTTCCGAGAAAGTCTAAACATAATCGCCACTTCTCCCTCCTGGCACTTTCCATGTGGGAGATATAGCAGGATGTATATTGGTTTTGAGGACAACTCAATGGACAGTGTAGGGAGAAAAGTTCCTGGCTCCTTGAATGCCGTTCCTGGAGACACTGCGATCAATGTGGGAGATATGTCAAGATGTGTGTTTGTTTTGAGGACGGCTCTCTGGAGAGTCTTAGCAAAGAGGTCACAGGGATAATCAGAGCAATTCTCAGAGACACTGAGAACAAGATGGACAGTTCCCTCCTGGCACTTTCCCTGTAGGAGATATCGCAAGACGTTTCTGTAGATTGGGCACAGCGCTCTGCAGGGTGTTAGCAGAGACTTTCCCGGGACAGTGAAACCCTATGTCAGAGACACTGAGAAGAAGCCCCAATGTTCCCTCCAGGCACTTTCAGTGTGGGTGCCTTCTCCACGTGGTTCCTGGTTTCCCTGCAGCGCTGAAGAGAATGTTAGCAAAGAGGTAACCGGCACAGCGAAAACAGTACTCAAAGACAGGGAGAGCAAGCTCTCTCTTGGCACTTTGGATGTGGGACATACAGCGAGATGTTTGCTGCTTTTGCGTTTGGCTGTTGGGAGATTTACAGCACAAAGATATCTAGTTGATTTGAAGCAGTTCCGAGAAAGTCTAAACATAATCGCCACTTCTCCCTCCTGGCACTTTCCATGTGGGAGATATAGCAGGATGTATATTGGTTTTGAGGACAACTCAATGGACAGTGTAGGGAGAAAAGTTCCTGGCTCCTTGAATGCCGTTCCTGGAGACACTGCGATCAATGTGGGAGATATGTCAAGATGTGTGTTTGTTTTGAGGACGGCTCTCTGGAGAGTCTTAGCAAAGAGGTCACAGGGATAATCAGAGCAATTCTCAGAGACACTGAGAACAAGATGGACAGTTCCCTCCTGGCACTTTCCCTGTAGGAGATACCGCAAGACGTTTCTGTAGATTGGGCACAGCGCTCTGCAGGGTGTTAGCAGAGACTTTCCCGGGACAGTGAAACCCTATGTCAGAGACACTGAGAAGAAGCCCCAATGTTCCCTCCAGGCACTTTCAGTGTGGGTGCCTTCTCCACGTGGTTCCTGGTTTCCCTGCAGCGCTGAAGAGAATGTTAGCAAAGAGGTAACCGGCACAGTGAAAACAGTACTCAAAGACAGGGAGAGCAAGCTCTCTCTTGGCACTTTGGATGTGGGACATACAGCGAGATGTTTGCTGCTTTTGCGTTTGGCTGTTGGGAGATTTACAGCACAAAGATATCTAGTTGATTTGAAGCAGTTCCGAGAAAGTCTAAACATAATCGCCACTTCTCCCTCCTGGCACTTTCCATGTGGGAGATATAGCAGGATGTATATTGGTTTTGAGGACAACTCAATGGACAGTGTAGGGAGAAAAGTTCCTGGCTCCTTGAATGCCGTTCCTGGAGACACTGCGATCAATGTGGGAGATATGTCAAGATGTGTGTTTGTTTTGAGGACGGCTCTCTGGAGAGTCTTAGCAAAGAGGTCACAGGGATAATCAGAGCAATTCTCAGAGACACTGAGAACAAGATGGACAGTTCCCTCCTGGCACTTTCCCTGTAGGAGATACCGCAAGACGTTTCTGTAGATTGGGCACAGCGCTCTGCAGGGTGTTAGCAGAGACTTTCCCGGGACAGTGAAACCCTATGTCAGAGACACTGAGAAGAAGCCCCAATGTTCCCTCCAGGCACTTTCAGTGTGGGTGCCTTCTCCACGTGGTTCCTGGTTTCCCTGCAGCGCTGAAGAGAATGTTAGCAAAGAGGTAACCGGGACAGCGAAAACAGTACTCAAAGACAGGGAGAGCAAGCTCTCTCTTGGCACTTTGGATGTGGGACATACAGCGAGATGTTTGCTGCTTTTGCGTTTGGCTGTTGGGAGATTTACAGCACAAAGATATCTAGTTGATTTGAAGCAGTTCCGAGAAAGTCTAAACATAATCGCCACTTCTCCCTCCTGGCACTTTCCATGTGGGAGATATAGCAGGATGTATATTGGTTTTGAGGACAACTCAATGGACAGTGTAGGGAGAAAAGTTCCTGGCTCCTTGAATGCCGTTCCTGGAGACACTGCGATCAATGTGGGAGATATGTCAAGATGTGTGTTGGTTTTGAGGACGGCTCTCTGGAGAGTCTTAGCAAAGAGGTCACAGGGATAATCAGAGCAATTCTCAGAGACACTGAGAACAAGCTCGACAATTCCCTCCTGGCACTTTCCCTGTAGGAGATACCGCAAGACGTTTCTGTAGATTGGGCACAGCGCTCTGCAGGGTGTTAGCAGAGACTTTCCCGGGACAGTGAAACCCTATGTCAGAGACACTGAGAAGAAGCCCCAATGTTCCCTCCAGGCACTTTCAGTGTGGGTGCCTTCTCCACGTGGTTCCTGGTTTCCCTGCAGCGCTGAAGAGAATGTTAGCAAAGAGGTAACCGGCACAGCGAAAACAGTACTCAAAGACAGGGAGAGCAAGCTCTCTCTTGGCACTTTGGATGTGGGACATACAGCGAGATGTTTGCTGCTTTTGCGTTTGGCTGTTGGGAGATTTACAGCACAAAGATATCTAGTTGATTTGAAGCAGTTCCGAGAAAGTCTAAACATAATCGCCACTTCTCCCTCCTGGCACTTTCCATGTGGGAGATATAGCAGGATGTATATTGGTTTTGAGGACAACTCAATGGACAGTGTAGGGAGAAAAGTTCCTGGCTCCTTGAATGCCGTTCCTGGAGACACTGCGATCAATGTGGGAGATATGTCAAGATGTGTGTTGGTTTTGAGGACGGCTCTCTGGAGAGTCTTAGCAAAGAGGTCACAGGGATAATCAGAGCAATTCTCAGAGACACTGAGAACAAGCTCGACAGTTCCCTCCTGGCACTTTCCCTGTAGGAGATACCGCAAGACGTTTCTGTAGATTGGGCACAGCGCTCTGCAGGGTGTTAGCAGAGACTTTCCCGGGACAGTGAAACCCTATGTCAGAGACACTGAGAAGAAGCCCCAATGTTCCCTCCAGGCACTTTCAGTGTGGGTGCCTTCTCCACGTGGTTCCTGGTTTCCCTGCAGCGCTGAAGAGAATGTTAGCAAAGAGGTAACCGGCACAGCGAAAACAGTACTCAAAGACAGGGAGAGCAAGCTCTCTCTTGGCACTTTGGATGTGGGACATACAGCGAGATGTTTGCTGCTTTTGCGTTTGGCTGTTGGGAGATTTACAGCACAAAGATATCTAGTTGATTTGAAGCAGTTCCGAGAAAGTCTAAACATAATCGCCACTTCTCCCTCCTGGCACTTTCCATGTGGGAGATATAGCAGGATGTATATTGGTTTTGAGGACAACTCAATGGACAGTGTAGGGAGAAAAGTTCCTGGCTCCTTGAATGCCGTTCCTGGAGACACTGCGATCAATGTGGGAGATATGTCAAGATGTGTGTTGGTTTTGAGGACGGCTCTCTGGAGAGTCTTAGCAAAGAGGTCACAGGGATAATCAGAGCAATTCTCAGAGACACTGAGAACAAGATGGACAGTTCCCTCCTGGCACTTTCCCTGTAGGAGATACCGCAAGACGTTTCTGTAGATTGGGCACAGCGCTCTGCAGGGTGTTAGCAGAGACTTTCCCGGGACAGTGAAACCCTATGTCAGAGACACTGAGAAGAAGCCCCAATGTTCCCTCCAGGCACTTTCAGTGTGGGTGCCTTCTCCACGTGGTTCCTGGTTTCCCTGCAGCGCTGAAGAGAATGTTAGCAAAGAGGTAACCGGCACAGCGAAAACAGTACTCAAAGACAGGGAGAGCAAGCTCTCTCTTGGCACTTTGGATGTGGGACATACAGCGAGATGTTTGCTGCTTTTGCGTTTGGCTGTTGGGAGATTTACAGCACAAAGATATCTAGTTGATTTGAAGCAGTTCCGAGAAAGTCTAAACATAATCGCCACTTCTCCCTCCTGGCACTTTCCATGTGGGAGATATAGCAGGATGTATATTGGTTTTGAGGACAACTCAATGGACAGTGTAGGGAGAAAAGTTCCTGGCTCCTTGAATGCCGTTCCTGGAGACACTGCGATCAATGTGGGAGATATGTCAAGATGTGTGTTGGTTTTGAGGACGGCTCTCTGGAGAGTCTTAGCAAAGAGGTCACAGGGATAATCAGAGCAATTCTCAGAGACACTGAGAACAAGCTCGACAGTTCCCTCCTGGCACTTTCCCTGTAGGAGATACCGCAAGACGTTTCTGTAGATTGGGCACAGCGCTCTGCAGGGTGTTAGCAGAGACTTTCCCGGGACAGTGAAACCCTATGTCAGAGACACTGAGAAGAAGCCCCAATGTTCCCTCCAGGCACTTTCAGTGTGGGTGCCTTCTCCACGTGGTTCCTGGTTTCCCTGCAGCGCTGAAGAGAATGTTAGCAAAGAGGTAACCGGCACAGCGAAAACAGTACTCAAAGACAGGGAGAGCAAGCTCTCTCTTGGCACTTTGGATGTGGGACATACAGCGAGATGTTTGCTGCTTTTGCGTTTGGCTGTTGGGAGATTTACAGCACAAAGATATCTAGTTGATTTGAAGCAGTTCCGAGAAAGTCTAAACATAATCGCCACTTCTCCCTCCTGGCACTTTCCATGTGGGAGATATAGCAGGATGTATATTGGTTTTGAGGACAACTCAATGGACAGTGTAGGGAGAAAAGTTCCTGGCTCCTTGAATGCCGTTCCTGGAGACACTGCGATCAATGTGGGAGATATGTCAAGATGTGTGTTGGTTTTGAGGACGGCTCTCTGGAGAGTCTTAGCAAAGAGGTCACAGGGATAATCAGAGCAATTCTCAGAGACACTGAGAACAAGATGGACAGTTCCCTCCTGGCACTTTCCCTGTAGGAGATACCGCAAGACGTTTCTGTAGATTGGGCACAGCGCTCTGCAGGGTGTTAGCAGAGACTTTCCCGGGACAGTGAAACCCTATGTCAGAGACACTGAGAAGAAGCCCCAATGTTCCCTCCAGGCACTTTCAGTGTGGGTGCCTTCTCCACGTGGTTCCTGGTTTCCCTGCAGCGCTGAAGAGAATGTTAGCAAAGAGGTAACCGGCACAGCGAAAACAGTACTCAAAGACAGGGAGAGCAAGCTCTCTCTTGGCACTTTGGATGTGGGACATACAGCGAGATGTTTGCTGCTTTTGCGTTTGGCTGTTGGGAGATTTACAGCACAAAGATATCTAGTTGATTTGAAGCAGTTCCGAGAAAGTCTAAACATAATCGCCACTTCTCCCTCCTGGCACTTTCCATGTGGGAGATATAGCAGGATGTATATTGGTTTTGAGGACAACTCAATGGACAGTGTAGGGAGAAAAGTTCCTGGCTCCTTGAATGCCGTTCCTGGAGACACTGCGATCAATGTGGGAGATATGTCAAGATGTGTGTTTGTTTTGAGGACGGCTCTCTGGAGAGTCTTAGCAAAGAGGTCACAGGGATAATCAGAGCAATTCTCAGAGACACTGAGAACAAGATGGACAGTTCCCTCCTGGCACTTTCCCTGTAGGAGATACCGCAAGACGTTTCTGTAGATTGGGCACAGCGCTCTGCAGGGTGTTAGCAGAGACTTTCCCGGGACAGTGAAACCCTATGTCAGAGACACTGAGAAGAAGCCCCAATGTTCCCTCCAGGCACTTTCAGTGTGGGTGCCTTCTCCACGTGGTTCCTGGTTTCCCTGCAGCGCTGAAGAGAATGTTAGCAAAGAGGTAACCGGGACAGTGAAAACAGTACTCAAAGACAGGGAGAGCAAGCTCTCTCTTGGCACTTTGGATGTGGGACATACAGCGAGATGTTTGCTGCTTTTGCGTTTGGCTGTTGGGAGATTTACAGCACAAAGATATCTAGTTGATTTGAAGCAGTTCCGAGAAAGTCTAAACATAATCGCCACTTCTCCCTCCTGGCACTTTCCATGTGGGAGATATAGCAGGATGTATATTGGTTTTGAGGACAACTCAATGGACAGTGTAGGGAGAAAAGTTCCTGGCTCCTTGAATGCCGTTCCTGGAGACACTGCGATCAATGTGGGAGATATGTCAAGATGTGTGTTGGTTTTGAGGACGGCTCTCTGGAGAGTCTTAGCAAAGAGGTCACAGGGATAATCAGAGCAATTCTCAGAGACACTGAGAACAAGCTCGACAATTCCCTCCTGGCACTTTCCCTGTAGGAGATACCGCAAGACGTTTCTGTAGATTGGGCACAGCGCTCTGCAGGGTGTTAGCAGAGACTTTCCCGGGACAGTGAAACCCTATGTCAGAGACACTGAGAAGAAGCCCCAATGTTCCCTCCAGGCACTTTCAGTGTGGGTGCCTTCTCCACGTGGTTCCTGGTTTCCCTGCAGCGCTGAAGAGAATGTTAGCAAAGAGGTAACCGGCACAGCGAAAACAGTACTCAAAGACAGGGAGAGCAAGCTCTCTCTTGGCACTTTGGATGTGGGACATACAGCGAGATGTTTGCTGCTTTTGCGTTTGGCTGTTGGGAGATTTACAGCACAAAGATATCTAGTTGATTTGAAGCAGTTCCGAGAAAGTCTAAACATAATCGCCACTTCTCCCTCCTGGCACTTTCCATGTGGGAGATATAGCAGGATGTATATTGGTTTTGAGGACAACTCAATGGACAGTGTAGGGAGAAAAGTTCCTGGCTCCTTGAATGCCGTTCCTGGAGACACTGCGATCAATGTGGGAGATATGTCAAGATGTGTGTTGGTTTTGAGGACGGCTCTCTGGAGAGTCTTAGCAAAGAGGTCACAGGGATAATCAGAGCAATTCTCAGAGACACTGAGAACAAGATGGACAGTTCCCTCCTGGCACTTTCCCTGTAGGAGATACCGCAAGACGTTTCTGTAGATTGGGCACAGCGCTCTGCAGGGTGTTAGCAGAGACTTTCCCGGGACAGTGAAACCCTATGTCAGAGACACTGAGAAGAAGCCCCAATGTTCCCTCCAGGCACTTTCAGTGTGGGTGCCTTCTCCACGTGGTTCCTGGTTTCCCTGCAGCGCTGAAGAGAATGTTAGCAAAGAGGTAACCGGCACAGCGAAAACAGTACTCAAAGACAGGGAGAGCAAGCTCTCTCTTGGCACTTTGGATGTGGGACATACAGCGAGATGTTTGCTGCTTTTGCGTTTGGCTGTTGGGAGATTTACAGCACAAAGATATCTAGTTGATTTGAAGCAGTTCCGAGAAAGTCTAAACATAATCGCCACTTCTCCCTCCTGGCACTTTCCATGTGGGAGATATAGCAGGATGTATATTGGTTTTGAGGACAACTCAATGGACAGTGTAGGGAGAAAAGTTCCTGGCTCCTTGAATGCCGTTCCTGGAGACACTGCGATCAATGTGGGAGATATGTCAAGATGTGTGTTGGTTTTGAGGACGGCTCTCTGGAGAGTCTTAGCAAAGAGGTCACAGGGATAATCAGAGCAATTCTCAGAGACACTGAGAACAAGATGGACAGTTCCCTCCTGGCACTTTCCCTGTAGGAGATACCGCAAGACGTTTCTGTAGATTGGGCACAGCGCTCTGCAGGGTGTTAGCAGAGACTTTCCCGGGACAGTGAAACCCTATGTCAGAGACACTGAGAAGAAGCCCCAATGTTCCCTCCAGGCACTTTCAGTGTGGGTGCCTTCTCCACGTGGTTCCTGGTTTCCCTGCAGCGCTGAAGAGAATGTTAGCAAAGAGGTAACCGGGACAGTGAAAACAGTACTCAAAGACAGGGAGAGCAAGCTCTCTCTTGGCACTTTGGATGTGGGACATACAGCGAGATGTTTGCTGCTTTTGCGTTTGGCTGTTGGGAGATTTACAGCACAAAGATATCTAGTTGATTTGAAGCAGTTCCGAGAAAGTCTAAACATAATCGCCACTTCTCCCTCCTGGCACTTTCCATGTGGGAGATATAGCAGGATGTATATTGGTTTTGAGGACAACTCAATGGACAGTGTAGGGAGAAAAGTTCCTGGCTCCTTGAATGCCGTTCCTGGAGACACTGCGATCAATGTGGGAGATATGTCAAGATGTGTGTTTGTTTTGAGGACGGCTCTCTGGAGAGTCTTAGCAAAGAGGTCACAGGGATAATCAGAGCAATTCTCAGAGACACTGAGAACAAGATGGACAGTTCCCTCCTGGCACTTTCCCTGTAGGAGATACCGCAAGACGTTTCTGTAGATTGGGCACAGCGCTCTGCAGGGTGTTAGCAGAGACTTTCCCGGGACAGTGAAACCCTATGTCAGAGACACTGAGAAGAAGCCCCAATGTTCCCTCCAGGCACTTTCAGTGTGGGTGCCTTCTCCACGTGGTTCCTGGTTTCCCTGCAGCGCTGAAGAGAATGTTAGCAAAGAGGTAACCGGCACAGCGAAAACAGTACTCAAAGACAGGGAGAGCAAGCTCTCTCTTGGCACTTTGGATGTGGGACATACAGCGAGATGTTTGCTGCTTTTGCGTTTGGCTGTTGGAGATTTACAGCACAAAGATATCTAGTTGATTTGAAGCAGTTCCGAGAAAGTCTAAACATAATCGCCACTTCTCCCTCCTGGCACTTTCCATGTGGGAGATATAGCAGGATGTATATTGGTTTTGAGGACAACTCAATGGACAGTGTAGGGAGAAAAGTTCCTGGCTCCTTGAATGCCGTTCCTGGAGACACTGCGATCAATGTGGGAGATATGTCAAGATGTGTGTTTGTTTTGAGGACGGCTCTCTGGAGAGTCTTAGCAAAGAGGTCACAGGGATAATCAGAGCAATTCTCAGAGACACTGAGAACAAGATGGACAGTTCCCTCCTGGCACTTTCCCTGTAGGAGATACCGCAAGACGTTTCTGTAGATTGGGCACAGCGCTCTGCAGGGTGTTAGCAGAGACTTTCCCGGGACAGTGAAACCCTATGTCAGAGACACTGAGAAGAAGCCCCAATGTTCCCTCCAGGCACTTTCAGTGTGGGTGCCTTCTCCACGTGGTTCCTGGTTTCCCTGCAGCGCTGAAGAGAATGTTAGCAAAGAGGTAACCGGCACAGCGAAAACAGTACTCAAAGACAGGGAGAGCAAGCTCTCTCTTGGCACTTTGGATGTGGGACATACAGCGAGATGTTTGCTGCTTTTGCGTTTGGCTGTTGGGAGATTTACAGCACAAAGATATCTAGTTGATTTGAAGCAGTTCCGAGAAAGTCTAAACATAATCGCCACTTCTCCCTCCTGGCACTTTCCATGTGGGAGATATAGCAGGATGTATATTGGTTTTGAGGACAACTCAATGGACAGTGTAGGGAGAAAAGTTCCTGGCTCCTTGAATGCCGTTCCTGGAGACACTGCGATCAATGTGGGAGATATGTCAAGATGTGTGTTGGTTTTGAGGACGGCTCTCTGGAGAGTCTTAGCAAAGAGGTCACAGGGATAATCAGAGCAATTCTCAGAGACACTGAGAACAAGCTCGACAGTTCCCTCCTGGCACTTTCCCTGTAGGAGATACCGCAAGACGTTTCTGTAGATTGGGCACAGCGCTCTGCAGGGTGTTAGCAGAGACTTTCCCGGGACAGTGAAACCCTATGTCAGAGACACTGAGAAGAAGCCCCAATGTTCCCTCCAGGCACTTTCAGTGTGGGTGCCTTCTCCACGTGGTTCCTGGTTTCCCTGCAGCGCTGAAGAGAATGTTAGCAAAGAGGTAACCGGCACAGCGAAAACAGTACTCAAAGACAGGGAGAGCAAGCTCTCTCTTGGCACTTTGGATGTGGGACATACAGCGAGATGTTTGCTGCTTTTGCGTTTGGCTGTTGGGAGATTTACAGCACAAAGATATCTAGTTGATTTGAAGCAGTTCCGAGAAAGTCTAAACATAATCGCCACTTCTCCCTCCTGGCACTTTCCATGTGGGAGATATAGCAGGATGTATATTGGTTTTGAGGACAACTCAATGGACAGTGTAGGGAGAAAAGTTCCTGGCTCCTTGAATGCCGTTCCTGGAGACACTGCGATCAATGTGGGAGATATGTCAAGATGTGTGTTGGTTTTGAGGACGGCTCTCTGGAGAGTCTTAGCAAAGAGGTCACAGGGATAATCAGAGCAATTCTCAGAGACACTGAGAACAAGATGGACAGTTCCCTCCTGGCACTTTCCCTGTAGGAGATACCGCAAGACGTTTCTGTAGATTGGGCACAGCGCTCTGCAGGGTGTTAGCAGAGACTTTCCCGGGACAGTGAAACCCTATGTCAGAGACACTGAGAAGAAGCCCCAATGTTCCCTCCAGGCACTTTCAGTGTGGGTGCCTTCTCCACGTGGTTCCTGGTTTCCCTGCAGCGCTGAAGAGAATGTTAGCAAAGAGGTAACCGGCACAGCGAAAACAGTACTCAAAGACAGGGAGAGCAAGCTCTCTCTTGGCACTTTGGATGTGGGACATACAGCGAGATGTTTGCTGCTTTTGCGGTTTGGCTGTTGGGAGATTTACAGCACAAAGATATCTAGTTGATTTGAAGCAGTTCCGAGAAAGTCTAAACATAATCGCCACTTCTCCCTCCTGGCACTTTCCATGTGGGAGATATAGCAGGATGTATATTGGTTTTGAGGACAACTCAATGGACAGTGTAGGGAGAAAAGTTCCTGGCTCCTTGAATGCCGTTCCTGGAGACACTGCGATCAATGTGGGAGATATGTCAAGATGTGTGTTGGTTTTGAGGACGGCTCTCTGGAGAGTCTTAGCAAAGAGGTCACAGGGATAATCAGAGCAATTCTCAGAGACACTGAGAACAAGCTCGACAGTTCCCTCCTGGCACTTTCCCTGTAGGAGATACCGCAAGACGTTTCTGTAGATTGGGCACAGCGCTCTGCAGGGTGTTAGCAGAGACTTTCCCGGGACAGTGAAACCCTATGTCAGAGACACTGAGAAGAAGCCCCAATGTTCCCTCCAGGCACTTTCAGTGTGGGTGCCTTCTCCACGTGGTTCCTGGTTTCCCTGCAGCGCTGAAGAGAATGTTAGCAAAGAGGTAACCGGCACAGCGAAAACAGTACTCAAAGACAGGGAGAGCAAGCTCTCTCTTGGCACTTTGGATGTGGGACATACAGCGAGATGTTTGCTGCTTTTGCGTTTGGCTGTTGGGAGATTTACAGCACAAAGATATCTAGTTGATTTGAAGCAGTTCCGAGAAAGTCTAAACATAATCGCCACTTCTCCCTCCTGGCACTTTCCATGTGGGAGATATAGCAGGATGTATATTGGTTTTGAGGACAACTCAATGGACAGTGTAGGGAGAAAAGTTCCTGGCTCCTTGAATGCCGTTCCTGGAGACACTGCGATCAATGTGGGAGATATGTCAAGATGTGTGTTGGTTTTGAGGACGGCTCTCTGGAGAGTCTTAGCAAAGAGGTCACAGGGATAATCAGAGCAATTCTCAGAGACACTGAGAACAAGATGGACAGTTCCCTCCTGGCACTTTCCCTGTAGGAGATACCGCAAGACGTTTCTGTAGATTGGGCACAGCGCTCTGCAGGGTGTTAGCAGAGACTTTCCCGGGACAGTGAAACCCTATGTCAGAGACACTGAGAAGAAGCCCCAATGTTCCCTCCAGGCACTTTCAGTGTGGGTGCCTTCTCCAAGTGGTTCCTGGTTTCCCTGCAGCGCTGAAGAGAATGTTAGCAAAGAGGTAACCGGCACAGCGAAAACAGTACTCAAAGACAGGGAGAGCAAGCTCTCTCTTGGCACTTTGGATGTGGGACATACAGCGAGATGTTTGCTGCTTTTGCGTTTGGCTGTTGGGAGATTTACAGCACAAAGATATCTAGTTGATTTGAAGCAGTTCCGAGAAAGTCTAAACATAATCGCCACTTCTCCCTCCTGGCACTTTCCATGTGGGAGATATAGCAGGATGTATATTGGTTTTGAGGACAACTCAATGGACAGTGTAGGGAGAAAAGTTCCTGGCTCCTTGAATGCCGTTCCTGGAGACACTGCGATCAATGTGGGAGATATGTCAAGATGTGTGTTGGTTTTGAGGACGGCTCTCTGGAGAGTCTTAGCAAAGAGGTCACAGGGATAATCAGAGCAATTCTCAGAGACACTGAGAACAAGATGGACAGTTCCCTCCTGGCACTTTCCCTGTAGGAGATACCGCAAGACGTTTCTGTAGATTGGGCACAGCGCTCTGCAGGGTGTTAGCAGAGACTTTCCCGGGACAGTGAAACCCTATGTCAGAGACACTGAGAAGAAGCCCCAATGTTCCCTCCAGGCACTTTCAGTGTGGGTGCCTTCTCCACGTGGTTCCTGGTTTCCCTGCAGCGCTGAAGAGAATGTTAGCAAAGAGGTAACCGGGACAGTGAAAACAGTACTCAAAGACAGGGAGAGCAAGCTCTCTCTTGGCACTTTGGATGTGGGACATACAGCGAGATGTTTGCTGCTTTTGCGTTTGGCTGTTGGGAGATTTACAGCACAAAGATATCTAGTTGATTTGAAGCAGTTCCGAGAAAGTCTAAACATAATCGCCACTTCTCCCTCCTGGCACTTTCCATGTGGGAGATATAGCAGGATGTATATTGGTTTTGAGGACAACTCAATGGACAGTGTAGGGAGAAAAGTTCCTGGCTCCTTGAATGCCGTTCCTGGAGACACTGCGATCAATGTGGGAGATATGTCAAGATGTGTGTTGGTTTTGAGGACGGCTCTCTGGAGAGTCTTAGCAAAGAGGTCACAGGGATAATCAGAGCAATTCTCAGAGACACTGAGAACAAGATGGACAGTTCCCTCCTGGCACTTTCCCTGTAGGAGATACCGCAAGACGTTTCTGTAGATTGGGCACAGCGCTCTGCAGGGTGTTAGCAGAGACTTTCCCGGGACAGTGAAACCCTATGTCAGAGACACTGAGAAGAAGCCCCAATGTTCCCTCCAGGCACTTTCAGTGTGGGTGCCTTCTCCACGTGGTTCCTGGTTTCCCTGCAGCGCTGAAGAGAATGTTAGCAAAGAGGTAACCGGCACAGCGAAAACAGTACTCAAAGACAGGGAGAGCAAGCTCTCTCTTGGCACTTTGGATGTGGGACATACAGCGAGATGTTTGCTGCTTTTGCGTTTGGCTGTTGGGAGATTTACAGCACAAAGATATCTAGTTGATTTGAAGCAGTTCCGAGAAAGTCTAAACATAATCGCCACTTCTCCCTCCTGGCACTTTCCATGTGGGAGATATAGCAGGATGTATATTGGTTTTGAGGACAACTCAATGGACAGTGTAGGGAGAAAAGTTCCTGGCTCCTTGAATGCCGTTCCTGGAGACACTGCGATCAATGTGGGAGATATGTCAAGATGTGTGTTGGTTTTGAGGACGGCTCTCTGGAGAGTCTTAGCAAAGAGGTCACAGGGATAATCAGAGCAATTCTCAGAGACACTGAGAACAAGCTCGACAGTTCCCTCCTGGCACTTTCCCTGTAGGAGATACCGCAAGACGTTTCTGTAGATTGGGCACAGCGCTCTGCAGGGTGTTAGCAGAGACTTTCCCGGGACAGTGAAACCCTATGTCAGAGACACTGAGAAGAAGCCCCAATGTTCCCTCCAGGCACTTTCAGTGTGGGTGCCTTCTCCACGTGGTTCCTGGTTTCCCTGCAGCGCTGAAGAGAATGTTAGCAAAGAGGTAACCGGCACAGCGAAAACAGTACTCAAAGACAGGGAGAGCAAGCTCTCTCTTGGCACTTTGGATGTGGGACATACAGCGAGATGTTTGCTGCTTTTGCGTTTGGCTGTTGGGAGATTTACAGCACAAAGATATCTAGTTGATTTGAAGCAGTTCCGAGAAAGTCTAAACATAATCGCCACTTCTCCCTCCTGGCACTTTCCATGTGGGAGATATAGCAGGATGTATATTGGTTTTGAGGACAACTCAATGGACAGTGTAGGGAGAAAAGTTCCTGGCTCCTTGAATGCCGTTCCTGGAGACACTGCGATCAATGTGGGAGATATGTCAAGATGTGTGTTGGTTTTGAGGACGGCTCTCTGGAGAGTCTTAGCAAAGAGGTCACAGGGATAATCAGAGCAATTCTCAGAGACACTGAGAACAAGATGGACAGTTCCCTCCTGGCACTTTCCCTGTAGGAGATACCGCAAGACGTTTCTGTAGATTGGGCACAGCGCTCTGCAGGGTGTTAGCAGAGACTTTCCCGGGACAGTGAAACCCTATGTCAGAGACACTGAGAAGAAGCCCCAATGTTCCCTCCAGGCACTTTCAGTGTGGGTGCCTTCTCCACGTGGTTCCTGGTTTCCCTGCAGCGCTGAAGAGAATGTTAGCAAAGAGGTAACCGGGACAGTGAAAACAGTACTCAAAGACAGGGAGAGCAAGCTCTCTCTTGGCACTTTGGATGTGGGACATACAGCGAGATGTTTGCTGCTTTTGCGTTTGGCTGTTGGGAGATTTACAGCACAAAGATATCTAGTTGATTTGAAGCAGTTCCGAGAAAGTCTAAACATAATCGCCACTTCTCCCTCCTGGCACTTTCCATGTGGGAGATATAGCAGGATGTATATTGGTTTTGAGGACAACTCAATGGACAGTGTAGGGAGAAAAGTTCCTGGCTCCTTGAATGCCGTTCCTGGAGACACTGCGATCAATGTGGGAGATATGTCAAGATGTGTGTTGGTTTTGAGGACGGCTCTCTGGAGAGTCTTAGCAAAGAGGTCACAGGGATAATCAGAGCAATTCTCAGAGACACTGAGAACAAGATGGACAGTTCCCTCCTGGCACTTTCCCTGTAGGAGATACCGCAAGACGTTTCTGTAGATTGGGCACAGCGCTCTGCAGGGTGTTAGCAGAGACTTTCCCGGGACAGTGAAACCCTATGTCAGAGACACTGAGAAGAAGCCCCAATGTTCCCTCCAGGCACTTTCAGTGTGGGTGCCTTCTCCACGTGGTTCCTGGTTTCCCTGCAGCGCTGAAGAGAATGTTAGCAAAGAGGTAACCGGCACAGCGAAAACAGTACTCAAAGACAGGGAGAGCAAGCTCTCTCTTGGCACTTTGGATGTGGGACATACAGCGAGATGTTTGCTGCTTTTGCGTTTGGCTGTTGGGAGATTTACAGCACAAAGATATCTAGTTGATTTGAAGCAGTTCCGAGAAAGTCTAAACATAATCGCCACTTCTCCCTCCTGGCACTTTCCATGTGGGAGATATAGCAGGATGTATATTGGTTTTGAGGACAACTCAATGGACAGTGTAGGGAGAAAAGTTCCTGGCTCCTTGAATGCCGTTCCTGGAGACACTGCGATCAATGTGGGAGATATGTCAAGATGTGTGTTGGTTTTGAGGACGGCTCTCTGGAGAGTCTTAGCAAAGAGGTCACAGGGATAATCAGAGCAATTCTCAGAGACACTGAGAACAAGATGGACAGTTCCCTCCTGGCACTTTCCCTGTAGGAGATACCGCAAGACGTTTCTGTAGATTGGGCACAGCGCTCTGCAGGGTGTTAGCAGAGACTTTCCCGGGACAGTGAAACCCTATGTCAGAGACACTGAGAAGAAGCCCCAATGTTCCCTCCAGGCACTTTCAGTGTGGGTGCCTTCTCCACGTGGTTCCTGGTTTCCCTGCAGCGCTGAAGAGAATGTTAGCAAAGAGGTAACCGGCACAGCGAAAACAGTACTCAAAGACAGGGAGAGCAAGCTCTCTCTTGGCACTTTGGATGTGGGACATACAGCGAGATGTTTGCTGCTTTTGCGTTTGGCTGTTGGGAGATTTACAGCACAAAGATATCTAGTTGATTTGAAGCAGTTCCGAGAAAGTCTAAACATAATCGCCACTTCTCCCTCCTGGCACTTTCCATGTGGGAGATATAGCAGGATGTATATTGGTTTTGAGGACAACTCAATGGACAGTGTAGGGAGAAAAGTTCCTGGCTCCTTGAATGCCGTTCCTGGAGACACTGCGATCAATGTGGGAGATATGTCAAGATGTGTGTTGGTTTTGAGGACGGCTCTCTGGAGAGTCTTAGCAAAGAGGTCACAGGGATAATCAGAGCAATTCTCAGAGACACTGAGAACAAGATGGACAGTTCCCTCCTGGCACTTTCCCTGTAGGAGATACCGCAAGACGTTTCTGTAGATTGGGCACAGCGCTCTGCAGGGTGTTAGCAGAGACTTTCCCGGGACAGTGAAACCCTATGTCAGAGACACTGAGAAGAAGCCCCAATGTTCCCTCCAGGCACTTTCAGTGTGGGTGCCTTCTCCACGTGGTTCCTGGTTTCCCTGCAGCGCTGAAGAGAATGTTAGCAAAGAGGTAACCGGGACAGTGAAAACAGTACTCAAAGACAGGGAGAGCAAGCTCTCTCTTGGCACTTTGGATGTGGGACATACAGCGAGATGTTTGCTGCTTTTGCGTTTGGCTGTTGGGAGATTTACAGCACAAAGATATCTAGTTGATTTGAAGCAGTTCCGAGAAAGTCTAAACATAATCGCCACTTCTCCCTCCTGGCACTTTCCATGTGGGAGATATAGCAGGATGTATATTGGTTTTGAGGACAACTCAATGGACAGTGTAGGGAGAAAAGTTCCTGGCTCCTTGAATGCCGTTCCTGGAGACACTGCGATCAATGTGGGAGATATGTCAAGATGTGTGTTGGTTTTGAGGACGGCTCTCTGGAGAGTCTTAGCAAAGAGGTCACAGGGATAATCAGAGCAATTCTCAGAGACACTGAGAACAAGATGGACAGTTCCCTCCTGGCACTTTCCCTGTAGGAGATACCGCAAGACGTTTCTGTAGATTGGGCACAGCGCTCTGCAGGGTGTTAGCAGAGACTTTCCCGGGACAGTGAAACCCTATGTCAGAGACACTGAGAAGAAGCCCCAATGTTCCCTCCAGGCACTTTCAGTGTGGGTGCCTTCTCCACGTGGTTCCTGGTTTCCCTGCAGCGCTGAAGAGAATGTTAGCAAAGAGGTAACCGGCACAGCGAAAACAGTACTCAAAGACAGGGAGAGCAAGCTCTCTCTTGGCACTTTGGATGTGGGACATACAGCGAGATGTTTGCTGCTTTTGCGTTTGGCTGTTGGGAGATTTACAGCACAAAGATATCTAGTTGATTTGAAGCAGTTCCGAGAAAGTCTAAACATAATCGCCACTTCTCCCTCCTGGCACTTTCCATGTGGGAGATATAGCAGGATGTATATTGGTTTTGAGGACAACTCAATGGACAGTGTAGGGAGAAAAGTTCCTGGCTCCTTGAATGCCGTTCCTGGAGACACTGCGATCAATGTGGGAGATATGTCAAGATGTGTGTTTGTTTTGAGGACGGCTCTCTGGAGAGTCTTAGCAAAGAGGTCACAGGGATAATCAGAGCAATTCTCAGAGACACTGAGAACAAGATGGACAGTTCCCTCCTGGCACTTTCCCTGTAGGAGATACCGCAAGACGTTTCTGTAGATTGGGCACAGCGCTCTGCAGGGTGTTAGCAGAGACTTTCCCGGGACAGTGAAACCCTATGTCAGAGACACTGAGAAGAAGCCCCAATGTTCCCTCCAGGCACTTTCAGTGTGGGTGCCTTCTCCACGTGGTTCCTGGTTTCCCTGCAGCGCTGAAGAGAATGTTAGCAAAGAGGTAACCGGCACAGCGAAAACAGTACTCAAAGACAGGGAGAGCAAGCTCTCTCTTGGCACTTTGGATGTGGGACATACAGCGAGATGTTTGCTGCTTTTGCGTTTGGCTGTTGGGAGATTTACAGCACAAAGATATCTAGTTGATTTGAAGCAGTTCCGAGAAAGTCTAAACATAATCGCCACTTCTCCCTCCTGGCACTTTCCATGTGGGAGATATAGCAGGATGTATATTGGTTTTGAGGACAACTCAATGGACAGTGTAGGGAGAAAAGTTCCTGGCTCCTTGAATGCCGTTCCTGGAGACACTGCGATCAATGTGGGAGATATGTCAAGATGTGTGTTTGTTTTGAGGACGGCTCTCTGGAGAGTCTTAGCAAAGAGGTCACAGGGATAATCAGAGCAATTCTCAGAGACACTGAGAACAAGCTCGACAATTCCCTCCTGGCACTTTCCCTGTAGGAGATACCGCAAGACGTTTCTGTAGATTGGGCACAGCGCTCTGCAGGGTGTTAGCAGAGACTTTCCCGGGACAGTGAAACCCTATGTCAGAGACACTGAGAAGAAGCCCCAATGTTCCCTCCAGGCACTTTCAGTGTGGGTGCCTTCTCCACGTGGTTCCTGGTTTCCCTGCAGCGCTGAAGAGAATGTTAGCAAAGAGGTAACCGGCACAGCGAAAACAGTACTCAAAGAGAGGGAGAGCAAGCTCTCTCTTGGCACTTTGGATGTGGGACATACAGCGAGATGTTTGCTGCTTTTGCGTTTGGCTGTTGGGAGATTTACAGCACAAAGATATCTAGTTGATTTGAAGCAGTTCCGAGAAAGTCTAAACATAATCGCCACTTCTCCCTCCTGGCACTTTCCATGTGGGAGATATAGCAGGATGTATATTGGTTTTGAGGACAACTCAATGGACAGTGTAGGGAGAAAAGTTCCTGGCTCCTTGAATGCCGTTCCTGGAGACACTGCGATCAATGTGGGAGATATGTCAAGATGTGTGTTGGTTTTGAGGACGGCTCTCTGGAGAGTCTTAGCAAAGAGGTCACAGGGATAATCAGAGCAATTCTCAGAGACACTGAGAACAAGATGGACAGTTCCCTCCTGGCACTTTCCCTGTAGGAGATACCGCAAGACGTTTCTGTAGATTGGGCACAGCGCTCTGCAGGGTGTTAGCAGAGACTTTCCCGGGACAGTGAAACCCTATGTCAGAGACACTGAGAAGAAGCCCCAATGTTCCCTCCAGGCACTTTCAGTGTGGGTGCCTTCTCCACGTGGTTCCTGGTTTCCCTGCAGCGCTGAAGAGAATGTTAGCAAAGAGGTAACCGGCACAGCGAAAACAGTACTCAAAGACAGGGAGAGCAAGCTCTCTCTTGGCACTTTGGATGTGGGACATACAGCGAGATGTTTGCTGCTTTTGCGTTTGGCTGTTGGGAGATTTACAGCACAAAGATATCTAGTTGATTTGAAGCAGTTCCGAGAAAGTCTAAACATAATCGCCACTTCTCCCTCCTGGCACTTTCCATGTGGGAGATATAGCAGGATGTATATTGGTTTTGAGGACAACTCAATGGACAGTGTAGGGAGAAAAGTTCCTGGCTCCTTGAATGCCGTTCCTGGAGACACTGCGATCAATGAGGGAGATATGTCAAGATGTGTGTTTGTTTTGAGGACGGCTCTCTGGAGAGTCTTAGCAAAGAGGTCACAGGGATAATCAGAGCAATTCTCAGAGACACTGAGAACAAGATGGACAGTTCCCTCCTGGCACTTTCCCTGTAGGAGATACCGCAAGACGTTTCTGTAGATTGGGCACAGCGCTCTGCAGGGTGTTAGCAGAGACTTTCCCGGGACAGTGAAACCCTATGTCAGAGACACTGAGAAGAAGCCCCAATGTTCCCTCCAGGCACTTTCAGTGTGGGTGCCTTCTCCACGTGGTTCCTGGTTTCCCTGCAGCGCTGAAGAGAATGTTAGCAAAGAGGTAACCGGCACAGCGAAAACAGTACTCAAAGACAGGGAGAGCAAGCTCTCTCTTGGCACTTTGGATGTGGGACATACAGCGAGATGTTTGCTGCTTTTGCGTTTGGCTGTTGGGAGATTTACAGCACAAAGATATCTAGTTGATTTGAAGCAGTTCCGAGAAAGTCTAAACATAATCGCCACTTCTCCCTCCTGGCACTTTCCATGTGGGAGATATAGCAGGATGTATATTGGTTTTGAGGACAACTCAATGGACAGTGTAGGGAGAAAAGTTCCTGGCTCCTTGAATGCCGTTCCTGGAGACACTGCGATCAATGTGGGAGATATGTCAAGATGTGTGTTGGTTTTGAGGACGGCTCTCTGGAGAGTCTTAGCAAAGAGGTCACAGGGATAATCAGAGCAATTCTCAGAGACACTGAGAACAAGCTCGACAGTTCCCTCCTGGCACTTTCCCTGTAGGAGATACCGCAAGACGTTTCTGTAGATTGGGCACAGCGCTCTGCAGGGTGTTAGCAGAGACTTTCCCGGGACAGTGAAACCCTATGTCAGAGACACTGAGAAGAAGCCCCAATGTTCCCTCCAGGCACTTTCAGTGTGGGTGCCTTCTCCACGTGGTTCCTGGTTTCCCTGCAGCGCTGAAGAGAATGTTAGCAAAGAGGTAACCGGCACAGCGAAAACAGTACTCAAAGACAGGGAGAGCAAGCTCTCTCTTGGCACTTTGGATGTGGGACATACAGCGAGATGTTTGCTGCTTTTGCGTTTGGCTGTTGGGAGATTTACAGCACAAAGATATCTAGTTGATTTGAAGCAGTTCCGAGAAAGTCTAAACATAATCGCCACTTCTCCCTCCTGGCACTTTCCATGTGGGAGATATAGCAGGATGTATATTGGTTTTGAGGACAACTCAATGGACAGTGTAGGGAGAAAAGTTCCTGGCTCCTTGAATGCCGTTCCTGGAGACACTGCGATCAATGTGGGAGATATGTCAAGATGTGTGTTGGTTTTGAGGACGGCTCTCTGGAGAGTCTTAGCAAAGAGGTCACAGGGATAATCAGAGCAATTCTCAGAGACACTGAGAACAAGATGGACAGTTCCCTCCTGGCACTTTCCCTGTAGGAGATACCGCAAGACGTTTCTGTAGATTGGGCACAGCGCTCTGCAGGGTGTTAGCAGAGACTTTCCCGGGACAGTGAAACCCTATGTCAGAGACACTGAGAAGAAGCCCCAATGTTCCCTCCAGGCACTTTCAGTGTGGGTGCCTTCTCCACGTGGTTCCTGGTTTCCCTGCAGCGCTGAAGAGAATGTTAGCAAAGAGGTAACCGGGACAGTGAAAACAGTACTCAAAGACAGGGAGAGCAAGCTCTCTCTTGGCACTTTGGATGTGGGACATACAGCGAGATGTTTGCTGCTTTTGCGTTTGGCTGTTGGGAGATTTACAGCACAAAGATATCTAGTTGATTTGAAGCAGTTCCGAGAAAGTCTAAACATAATCGCCACTTCTCCCTCCTGGCACTTTCCATGTGGGAGATATAGCAGGATGTATATTGGTTTTGAGGACAACTCAATGGACAGTGTAGGGAGAAAAGTTCCTGGCTCCTTGAATGCCGTTCCTGGAGACACTGCGATCAATGTGGGAGATATGTCAAGATGTGTGTTGGTTTTGAGGACGGCTCTCTGGAGAGTCTTAGCAAAGAGGTCACAGGGATAATCAGAGCAATTCTCAGAGACACTGAGAACAAGATGGACAGTTCCCTCCTGGCACTTTCCCTGTAGGAGATACCGCAAGACGTTTCTGTAGATTGGGCACAGCGCTCTGCAGGGTGTTAGCAGAGACTTTCCCGGGACAGTGAAACCCTATGTCAGAGACACTGAGAAGAAGCCCCAATGTTCCCTCCAGGCACTTTCAGTGTGGGTGCCTTCTCCACGTGGTTCCTGGTTTCCCTGCAGCGCTGAAGAGAATGTTAGCAAAGAGGTAACCGGCACAGCGAAAACAGTACTCAAAGACAGGGAGAGCAAGCTCTCTCTTGGCACTTTGGATGTGGGACATACAGCGAGATGTTTGCTGCTTTTGCGTTTGGCTGTTGGGAGATTTACAGCACAAAGATATCTAGTTGATTTGAAGCAGTTCCGAGAAAGTCTAAACATAATCGCCACTTCTCCCTCCTGGCACTTTCCATGTGGGAGATATAGCAGGATGTATATTGGTTTTGAGGACAACTCAATGGACAGTGTAGGGAGAAAAGTTCCTGGCTCCTTGAATGCCGTTCCTGGAGACACTGCGATCAATGTGGGAGATATGTCAAGATGTGTGTTGGTTTTGAGGACGGCTCTCTGGAGAGTCTTAGCAAAGAGGTCACAGGGATAATCAGAGCAATTCTCAGAGACACTGAGAACAAGATGGACAGTTCCCTCCTGGCACTTTCCCTGTAGGAGATACCGCAAGACGTTTCTGTAGATTGGGCACAGCGCTCTGCAGGGTGTTAGCAGAGACTTTCCCGGGACAGTGAAACCCTATGTCAGAGACACTGAGAAGAAGCCCCAATGTTCCCTCCAGGCACTTTCAGTGTGGGTGCCTTCTCCACGTGGTTCCTGGTTTCCCTGCAGCGCTGAAGAGAATGTTAGCAAAGAGGTAACCGGCACAGCGAAAACAGTACTCAAAGACAGGGAGAGCAAGCTCTCTCTTGGCACTTTGGATGTGGGACATACAGCGAGATGTTTGCTGCTTTTGCGTTTGGCTGTTGGGAGATTTACAGCACAAAGATATCTAGTTGATTTGAAGCAGTTCCGAGAAAGTCTAAACATAATCGCCACTTCTCCCTCCTGGCACTTTCCATGTGGGAGATATAGCAGGATGTATATTGGTTTTGAGGACAACTCAATGGACAGTGTAGGGAGAAAAGTTCCTGGCTCCTTGAATGCCGTTCCTGGAGACACTGCGATCAATGTGGGAGATATGTCAAGATGTGTGTTGGTTTTGAGGACGGCTCTCTGGAGAGTCTTAGCAAAGAGGTCACAGGGATAATCAGAGCAATTCTCAGAGACACTGAGAACAAGATGGACAGTTCCCTCCTGGCACTTTCCCTGTAGGAGATACCCGCAAGACGTTTCTGTAGATTGGGCACAGCGCTCTGCAGGGTGTTAGCAGAGACTTTCCCGGGACAGTGAAACCCTATGTCAGAGACACTGAGAAGAAGCCCCAATGTTCCCTCCAGGCACTTTCAGTGTGGGTGCCTTCTCCACGTGGTTCCTGGTTTCCCTGCAGCGCTGAAGAGAATGTTAGCAAAGAGGTAACCGGCACAGCGAAAACAGTACTCAAAGACAGGGAGAGCAAGCTCTCTCTTGGCACTTTGGATGTGGGACATACAGCGAGATGTTTGCTGCTTTTGCGTTTGGCTGTTGGGAGATTTACAGCACAAAGATATCTAGTTGATTTGAAGCAGTTCCGAGAAAGTCTAAACATAATCGCCACTTCTCCCTCCTGGCACTTTCCATGTGGGAGATATAGCAGGATGTATATTGGTTTTGAGGACAACTCAATGGACAGTGTAGGGAGAAAAGTTCCTGGCTCCTTGAATGCCGTTCCTGGAGACACTGCGATCAATGTGGGAGATATGTCAAGATGTGTGTTGGTTTTGAGGACGGCTCTCTGGAGAGTCTTAGCAAAGAGGTCACAGGGATAATCAGAGCAATTCTCAGAGACACTGAGAACAAGATGGACAGTTCCCTCCTGGCACTTTCCCTGTAGGAGATACCGCAAGACGTTTCTGTAGATTGGGCACAGCGCTCTGCAGGGTGTTAGCAGAGACTTTCCCGGACAGTGAAACCCTATGTCAGAGACACTGAGAAGAAGCCCCAATGTTCCCTCCAGGCACTTTCAGTGTGGGTGCCTTCTCCACGTGGTTCCTGGTTTCCCTGCAGCGCTGAAGAGAATGTTAGCAAAGAGGTAACCGGGACAGTGAAAACAGTACTCAAAGACAGGGAGAGCAAGCTCTCTCTTGGCACTTTGGGATGTGGGACATACAGCGAGATGTTTGCTGCTTTTGCGTTTGGCTGTTGGGAGATTTACAGCACAAAGATATCTAGTTGATTTGAAGCAGTTCCGAGAAAGTCTAAACATAATCGCCACTTCTCCCTCCTGGCACTTTCCATGTGGGAGATATAGCAGGATGTATATTGGTTTTGAGGACAACTCAATGGACAGTGTAGGGAGAAAAGTTCCTGGCTCCTTGAATGCCGTTCCTGGAGACACTGCGATCAATGTGGGAGATATGTCAAGATGTGTGTTTGTTTTGAGGACGGCTCTCTGGAGAGTCTTAGCAAAGAGGTCACAGGGATAATCAGAGCAATTCTCAGAGACACTGAGAACAAGATGGACAGTTCCCTCCTGGCACTTTCCCTGTAGGAGATACCGCAAGACGTTTCTGTAGATTGGGCACAGCGCTCTGCAGGGTGTTAGCAGAGACTTTCCCGGGACAGTGAAACCCTATGTCAGAGACACTGAGAAGAAGCCCCAATGTTCCCTCCAGGCACTTTCAGTGTGGGTGCCTTCTCCACGTGGTTCCTGGTTTCCCTGCAGCGCTGAAGAGAATGTTAGCAAAGAGGTAACCGGCACAGCGAAAACAGTACTCAAAGACAGGGAGAGCAAGCTCTCTCTTGGCACTTTGGATGTGGGACATACAGCGAGATGTTTGCTGCTTTTGCGTTTGGCTGTTGGGAGATTTACAGCACAAAGATATCTAGTTGATTTGAAGCAGTTCCGAGAAAGTCTAAACATAATCGCCACTTCTCCCTCCTGGCACTTTCCATGTGGGAGATATAGCAGGATGTATATTGGTTTTGAGGACAACTCAATGGACAGTGTAGGGAGAAAAGTTCCTGGCTCCTTGAATGCCGTTCCTGGAGACACTGCGATCAATGTGGGAGATATGTCAAGATGTGTGTTTGTTTTGAGGACGGCTCTCTGGAGAGTCTTAGCAAAGAGGTCACAGGGATAATCAGAGCAATTCTCAGAGACACTGAGAACAAGATGGACAGTTCCCTCCTGGCACTTTCCCTGTAGGAGATACCGCAAGACGTTTCTGTAGATTGGGCACAGCGCTCTGCAGGGTGTTAGCAGAGACTTTCCCGGGACAGTGAAACCCTATGTCAGAGACACTGAGAAGAAGCCCCAATGTTCCCTCCAGGCACTTTCAGTGTGGGTGCCTTCTCCACGTGGTTCCTGGTTTCCCTGCAGCGCTGAAGAGAATGTTAGCAAAGAGGTAACCGGCACAGCGAAAACAGTACTCAAAGA